>NW_028258372.1:28735398-29038428 GCF_053883595.1 Heterocephalus glaber
TGTACTGTAACTATCTGTAATCTATCTTTCACTCACATATGTCCAAAAATATGACAATTTATGACACTTATTTTCTTTACATTAGTGAAAATTATTATAATGAAGTGGGTATTTTAGGGTAAAAATTCAATATACTGAAACAAAGATTTCAGTTTTATTATTTTATAAATTTTAAAATTGACTGTTAAATACAAGATTTGAAATTAGAGTGGCAATGAGTAAGCTTTAGTAGAGATTTCTGAAAATCCCCAAAGTGTGTACTGATTAATAAAGAATAGAAATCTTGAGATTCTGGTAGTATAATTGTCATTACTGTCTATAGAAGGTCTTACTCTATAAAGTAGATATCCAAATATGCAAATACCTTCAGTAAGACTATGTCTAGTTGGATCAATATCATTATAAGCCTCTTATTTAACCTGCAAAGGGTGATTTTTTATTTTATTATTTTAAATTTTATATCAGTACATGTTTGTGAACATGCTTGCTTTCCTTGTGTGGAGTTGGTACATGTACATAACACATCTTAATTCTGCTTCTCATCTCCCTTCCCTCCTCTCTCTCCCCCATTAATCCATCTCTTGATCCGCTTCCCCTTTAAGAAAGATCTATTGCCAGGAGATAGTTAAGGTTGTGTATCTGATTTATTTTACTTAATATTATGGTCTCAAGGTGCATTCATTTTCCTACAGATAACTCAAGTTTATCTTTCTTTATAGCACAGTAGTACTCCATTGTGTGTAAATATCACATTTTTTATCCTTTCATCTGTTGACGGACATATTGGCTGGTTCCAAGATTTAATTATTATGACTTGTGCTGCTATAAACATGGTATGCATGTATCACTGTAATCCATTGTCTTTAACTTTTCCAGGAAGATACCTAGAAGATGAAGATACCTAGAAGATGAAGATACCTAGAAGGGAAATACTTAGTTTAAATGGAATTTCTAGTTTTAGTTTTTTGAGCAATCTTCATATAGATTTCCATAGTGGATGTACTAGTTTACTCTGTTCCTAACAATGTAGAAGGGTTTCTTTTTCCTTGTATGGAAAATAGTACCAAGAATCACCAAATTAGATTGTATCAAATTAAAAAGCTTCTACACAGAAAAAAAGGATCCAACAGAGGAGGAAAAAGAAAACTTACAGCATGGGAAAAATTTTTCCAGCTATATCTCAGATACAGGACTAATATTTAGAATATATAAAGAGCTCAAAATATTAGACCCTGCAAAACAAAAGATATAAACCTAACATAGATAAAAAATAGACACTCCACAGATGTGTATAAATGACCAATAAATATATGAAAAATGTTAAACATTGCTGACCATTAGGAAAATGCAAATGGAAAAGAATTTTTTAGGAATAAAATTATAAATAAATTATTAGGTATTTAAGCCCAAAATGTACTTAATTAATAAAACTTACTAAATTTTGTAAAGAAAACATACATCTTGAATATTTGCTTTCCCCAAATATATGACTGAATCTCCAAGATGTGTAACCTTGTTGATAAATTTATTTTATATTTATATAATTGAGTAATGCAGTGCGCTTTTAAAGTACTCTGAGAGCAATGAAAGGTTAAAATTGAACAATAGAACAAAGATGAAATGCTGGCAAAGAACACGTTCAGATAATCCTAAAATTTGAACATTCGTTCATAGTCATTTTAATTCTGAAAACACTCTATTATGCACAATTTGATACTAGTAGCTTTCCTAGATTGAAGAAATTGCAAATATCTTGTTAAATTCCAACCTTGTTTCACACAAATCTCCCTTTCCTGAGCCATATCACATCTAATTCTTGATATAACTGTATATCCAGTCTGAGTCTTGGGCATTTTATATCATAAAAATAAATTGTAAAAAATGATTAAAGTCTCAGCTTACATGCAAGTTGCTAAACCAAATATAACTCCAATTTGCAAGTTGTTATTGAAACTAATCATCCTTTTGATATTGAAATTTACTCTTGAATTAAAGTGTCTTTTTAAGAAACCTACTTTCAACATTTGAATTTATCATCTTTTTCAGAAATGTAGTCATGATTTTTGTGTAAAAATATAATTAGACAGTGCATGTATCCCAGTCTTTCTCTATAGAATTCATAAATTTGAAGATAATAATGTAAATCAAAATATCTATATATGTTTGAAATATGCTTTTTCTGGACAGTGGTTTTGTTCCTTAATTATATTTTCAAGAACATTCAAGATCACACAAAGAGCTCTATAAAACGGACCTGTATTTTCATCGGGACATATTTACTCAAGTATAGCTATATCATTTTATAAATACATAAAATATATAACAGTGACTTAATATGGACAAATACTGATATATTATACTTATGATTTCCATGATTCTAGACCTTTGCTTTCCAAGGACATATTCTGTTGCCAAGGTTAACACAAAATTTATCATAAGCAAGTTTACTTGATCCCATGCCCACGTTGTTCTATATCCTTCTGTCTTCTTCTATTACCATTGTGGAAATTCTCAGGATTCAGAGACCACCATATCTTTTGACCTTTTAGTAACCTGTCCGAAAGTCTCATAGACTCTTTCAGTTGTTTTTCTGACATTTTTCTTATATGTCATTCTCTTTTATATGTTGAGTTACATTTTTGTTTCTGCTCTGCAGTTTTCTTTTTTCTGCTGTCTTGTTATTTCTCTAAGGCTTCCCATTGAATTCCTTTTATACCCATGCTTTCTACCTGTGATACTATCTAATCCCCTAGTACTACTTCTGCTTCTGCATTGAAATCTTGCTGTGCTCCTGCTTTCTAGAGAATGCACTACTTCCCTTCATGCTATTTTTAAGATCTTCGCTGAAAGCTGAACCCTGATGCTTCGTTCGGCATTGGAATCCTGCTCTTAATAGTTGCAAAGTTGTCTGTACCTTAGAGGAGAAAGATGAGCTTATCAGAAAGAAAAGAAATGGAATATAGAATTGAGTTAAAAAATGCTTCAATGCAATGTAACTTCTGAGTTCCTAAATTAAAAATAATATTGTTTCAGATACTCTTCAATATTACTGGAAGCATATATATTTCTGCACTTAAGATCATACCAGAAGGAGATTAGAGTTTCTTTTCACTTCTTTTCACTTCCTAATAATTTTGTGTGGATAACATTTTGTCAGCCTCTTTCCAATGCATTCTAAAATGATCTGTTTGCCCCTTCCACTGGACATTTTACCAGTCTTTCTTGATCTCTAGTAAAAGCAATTTATTCTGTGAGTCTTTCTTCAGATGAGTATCACAAAATAGAATGGCTATGACAGTAGCCATTGGGACCACCATGTATATGTTGTAGTTCCTAGATCACAAGGTATTATGCAGAACATGACTGTAATTTAAACTTCTGTGAAAAAAATCTAGATCTATATTTCAGACATACTCAACAAAGTATATGGAATTCTATGCAAATTATTGATCATATTACATAGGGGTGATGAAAATTTCTTCTCCATAGTTGTAATTTTAGGATATACACTGCTGAAGAAAAAAATTACTGTAGTATTTCCATATATTTACAATGTAAAATTACATCAGAAAGATATAATGCCATTGAATAGTTTTCAGATATGTGAATAGAGTTCCATTAACCTGATCCTTCCTTTTGCTTAAGTTTTCTTTTTCAAGTTTAATTAATGTTGCTGTGAATATAACCTTAGAAATTAATTCTGTAATCCAGTAATTTATATTTTATGTTTAATGAATACAGAAAGTTGCTTAATGCAAGAAAAGATGACAGTAAATCTATGCTGAGGTGATCTATCATATCAGAGGCAATACAGCATCTAGTTATTCTAGAAAAGAATATATTTTTATGTTAACTTATCTCTTCCACTTCTTCCTAAAGTATATACAGTAAGACCCTACTACTTTCTTAAGTATTTTGTCTAGAAATTTAGCAATGAACATAACATATAAAATTTATCCTTAAAATATAGAGCTACATGTACTCCCATGGTAATTACAATGATAAAGACTTAGGAATTGTCAGCAATAAATACTATATTTCAATTCAAGGAAGTAGGGAAAAGTACTGAATAGTCATGTTGAAATAGAGAAGGGACTAACACAGAGATAGTGTTTTTGGCTGCTGTAATATACAGTGATCTCAAGAAGAAGCTGAAGAATAAGGAAATATGAGAGTAGTCAATGAATTAAGAGAGAAAGTAGGGAACATGAGCTGAAACACAAATAAGAAACTGCTCAAGATAAAGATGTGGAAGTATCTTGAATGTTGCTGAGAGGCCAAACAAGATAACATATAAAAGTAGCCATTTGATGAGAAAATATGAATATCATTTATGTTCTTGGTATAATATTTAAGTCTTATTCAATCCCATTCATTTGTGTAAATTTTTCAATTTGGTGAAGTTAGTCTTTATTTGTTATTTATGTTATTAATAGGTAGCAATAAAGGAACTGAACTTCAAACTTCCGAAGCAATGAATGATACAATTCTAGTTGTTTATTGTAATGTTTCATTAAAATTATTAATGTCATTAAAGTGTACAGATATATGTATATATAATTATAATCATAGACTAGCACATCATACAATTCATTGCTGAACGTATTTTCCAGCTTCTCTCAGAAAGAGGAAAGAGAGCACTGGGTATGTGAAGATACAGTTATTTCTCTGGGTCTGGGCATGGTGGTACACACCTGTAATCCCAGCACTTAGGAGGATGAGGCAGGGGGATTACTTCGAGTGCCAGGCCAGGCTGGAATACAGAGGAAGTGCAAGACCAGCTTGAACTACATGGTAAAACCTTCACTTAAAACAAACAAACAAGCAAACAACAATTCCTACAGGTTATAGACTTGAATTTCCAGAACATTCTGAACTCCCATCAAACTCTCTCTCCTCTCCCTAACTTCCTTCTTCTTTCCTGCCCTTCCCTTTCCCTCTTTTCTTCTTTTCCTTTTTTCCCTTGCCTTCTTTGCTCTCTCCTACACTGTTTTTCTCCCATGATCCCATTTATTCCTCATTCCCATTGTTAAATAGAATAAAATACAAGATTCTCTGCCTTGCAATTTGGTGCCTCAGTTTTCCTTTCATCAACTTATGACTCTTCCTTGCATGAGTTGTGTAAATAAATACAACAGTGAGTATGACTTACAGTATCAGCCAGATTGTCTGACAGATACTTTAATTCTATGGAAAAAAAGAAATATTACCTCCCCCACCACACAATACTCTATCTAAGTTTCTGGGCAATTTTACAGTCCAAATTGTAAAGCCACAGGAAGTCAATGAGTTACAAAAGAGTCAGACTATTAGTCTATTAATCTCACTACTATACAGCAAAATCAAAAATAAATGATTTATTTTTATGTACCATGATACTCCTTCCTGTTATTCCTTTGGCCAAGTACCTTCATGCGTTGTCTTTTCTTTCCTTGAAATGAAAGATAAAGTTTAAAAAAAGGAAGCAATTTCTATTTTCTGGTACATAGTAATAGAGTAAACCTTAGGGTCTTTCCACGACATTAATTAATAAAATCTGCCTTACTCTTTACATTTTATACATGGCTCAAGTTTGGTCTAAATATCACATTTGATTAATTATATTTGAATACTACTAAACTAGGGCACAAAAATGTACCACCAGAAATGCAAAATCTATGGATTGTATTTATCCTAGATTTACCTCAAAGATTTATTTTGCTATCTATTTCTTGATAGTTTAATGGAAGCTTCAAAAATGGAAGCGTTTATTTATTTATTTATTTATTTATTTATTTGTACTGAGGATTAAAGGGCCTTGCAAGAGTATCCAATTATAGCCTAGCCTTACTGCTATTATTATATTGTTTGTTGTATTTCTAAACAGTGTCTCACTAAGTTTCTAAGTTGCCTACTCTGAGATTCTCCTTGTAATCGGTCACAGTGCTACAATTACAGGGAGGTGTCTTCACGCCAAACTCAAATACAAGTTTTAGTGAGCAGCAAGTCTAGCTGTGGTCTGGTGCACAACAGGATTTCTGCTTTCACTTGAGAGCCAACTAGCTGAATTTACTTGTACACAGAGAAACATATTCTGACAGCACTTGGATCTCTAAATCTTGAACTTCAGTTGCTTATTACGTCAATAATATATTTTATTATAAAAACTGTGTGACTCAGTTTTTGTTGATGCTAGGATTTGAGTCTTGTATAGAATTAGTTGTATTGTTTCCCAGGATTTATAATTTTAATAATTGAACATAAGAGCTAAATTAACTTGTTCAAGTCTCTGGGTCACTCTAGTTTGTGGGTGAAAATTTGGAATGATGTTTTAAGCAGTAAGAAATGGAGTAATCACTTTGCAACTGAGATCTAACAAACAGGCCTGTGCCACTCTATGCTGTTACACTCTACCAGACATGGGACATGGTAGGCAAAGTCTTCTTTGTTTAAAAACTTGAGGATGAAAACTTCATTTTCATGGTTTAGATCTGAAATGTCTCTGAGGAAACCTCATGTTTTTAGAGGTGGGGCTTTAGAAGGTTATTGGATCATGAGAACTCTACATTCATGGATAGACTGACTAATCCACCAATGAATTTACAGGTAAATGTGCTGTGACCAGGCTGGGTCTGGTCAGAAGAGGCAGGTTACCAAACGTGTGGCCTGGAAAGTGTATCTGCCTCCCTAGCTCCTCATTGTGGCCAAGATGATGTGAGCAACTTTTGGAACCACAAGACCATGGGTGCTAATCTTGAGCCAAATGAACTTCTCCCCCAGTCAGTTATGGGTGTTGGGTATTTTGTCCTAGGGGGAAGAAAGTGACTAAGACACTTTTATAGATATTACTTTTGGAAATTGTGAATATATTTTTTCATGAACCAATTTAATTATACTTTAAATTTTTTCATAGATTTAAAATTCAATCTTTTTAACCTGACCATTCATTTTTATATCAATATCTCCATCCAAATATGTTTATTTTTTTCCAGTTTTCTTAAGGACTTGCTTATGAGACAGCCTGATATATGTGAAACATTAAGATAATTTTAATGATTAACATGATTTCATGTATTAAAATTTTATTACATTCTGGAAGTTATACAAAGGTAAATCACTGGAGAAGATTACGGCAGATATCCTTTTAAAACCAATTTTTCTGCATCTATAAAAACAAGTAAAATAATATATATTTATTTATTTATACAAAAATTATTTCCGTATATACCATATGTGAGTCACTTTTCAAGGAACTATATATAGAGGTTTAACTCAGAAGTAAAAGTGTGTTTTCATGATGTGTACATTCTACCTACATGAGGTGTGATCAAAATAAGTGAACACTACAATTTAAAAAAAATTATTACAGTAAAAGACATACTGGCATTAATCTCCCTCAAAGCACTCCCTTCTTGATTTGAGAACACTTATCCTATAATTCTTGCCACTTTCTTAACCAGATCTGGAAGTCTTCTTTTGTATGTGTCTTTGCAAGTTTCAATAAAAATTACTGTCAATACTACTGCCTAATGCCATCCAATTGAGACCAGGAGACAATAGGCAATTAGGGCAGGGACCTGAGTGGACTAAAGTAAACAGCCAAGCTCTGGGAAACTGAAATCTAACCAATTACCAGACAATAGCCAAATGAAGTCTATCTCTTGACTTCAGAGGCCCTGCAATAGCTGCATCTGCCTAGTTTCGCTGCCCAAATCATCTGCTAAATTTTAAAGGTTAATCACCACCAACAGCAAATTGCCCCATTTCTATGCATGCTAAAATTACCAACCCCCCCAAGGATTGCATGTAAAGCCCTAGAGTTACATGCCTTCACAATGTCCTCTCTTGGAGCCTGTCCCAGCTAATGAGAGCTTTCTTTCTTCTTCCTAACAAACCACACCTTGTTTGTTCCCCACTGTTGAGTTCATGGATCTCATTCTTTGTTGCCTTCAGGACAAGAGCTTGGAAGGAGGAGAAACTTGGTGACCCAATGAAAAAGCAGGCTTGTAAAAACATTTCTGTGTCCTTATCTTCCTTATTCATCAGATCTGGTCCTATGTGATTTTTGGCTCTTCTCCTAAGTCAAAATTACCATAAAAGATAAACATTTTGAATCAATCCAGGACATCAAAGAGGCCATGACAGCACTTCCACAACTGCTTCAAAAAGAGACAAAATAATGGAAAAATTATTTGAAATGAGTTGGAGTATTTTGAGGGGGATTAATGACAACATATCTTCTACTGCAACAATATTTTTTAAACATTCAACATATATTTTGATCATCAAGTTGGAGCTAAATAAGAAGATATACAATAATTCATGTAAATATGTTCTAACATGGCAAATAGTATAATGACAAACACTGATATTAGGAAAACTTCAAGTGTTGCCAAAGATAGGGAAAAACCCTAATCCTCATTCACTGCTGGCAGAACTAAAAGTAGGAAAGGCATTTGAAAAATTATAAGGCATCTTCTGCTAAGGCTAAGCCTGTGCAAATCTTCCTATCCAGTAATTCTTTCCATTCCTAAATATATCTCCAACAGAAATGTATTTATATTTTGACCAAGTGATACATAATGAAGTGATAATACCAACATGATATACAATAGCTCCTCAAAGGAAAATGAATGACCATAAATGGTATAATACATAAATAATTTATGGTTACACACATCAGGAATATTACACAATAATAAGAATTATGGACAACTACATGATCCAAGGATGTAATGGAAGATCCCACTTACATGAACTACTAAAGTAGTTTATTCCACCCTATGCTGCTGAACAGGACAGTATCATCTTGGAGGTGATAAATGCTGAGTGCAAAAAGAAAAGTTACTGGGTTGGATTGCATATATGTTTAGTTTCTTGATTTAGTGCTGGTTTCCACCTTCAAGTGCTTTATGTATCTCTGACCACGATCTTATCTAAAAGTAATATTCAGATTCCTTCCATATGTTAGCTGTCAAAAACTTCATTTTTCCAAGTAGTAGATCAGTGGGGTATAAAATTCCCTCTTTATAATATTTTAGGAGGTGATTTAGACTCATTAATGCTCACAATAGGGGGTAAATAGAAATGGTGTGGGATAAGAAAGCCACTGAGTTTAAGGGAGATCCCAGAACATGAACTGATAGCATAAATAACAAAAACAGGCTCTGGGGCTCCTGAAACCATGTCTACATATTTATGTAGTCTCTTGAAATCTGAAAGTATGGCCACCTATCATAAGCATTAGTGACCCTCACTGCCACGTTTATGCCAACCTAATATCAATGTACATTTGAAAAGTAAAGTGTTTCTAAATATGAAAATTTAAAAGTTGAACAGCCTATCTATTGTTTTTTTAATAAAACTACGACTATCTTGGGCTGGGGATTTAGCTCAGTGGTTCCATCGCTTGCCTTGCAAGCGCAAGGACCCAAGTTCGATCCCTGGTACCAAAAAAATCCCCCCAAAAAACAAACAAAAAAACTACAACTCTCTATAATATAACATAAAAGATGTTAAACGATATTACTTCATTAACAAAAATTATTCTTGATATATATCCCTCTTATAGATATTTTGACTTTTTGTATTTTCCTTTTTTAAGACAAATATGTTAAAATCAATTCTCATTAAGCATAAATAAATAATGCTGCTTTTTGGGACAAATTATTTCATACAAATAAAAATATTTCATGCACTGAATGCTTAAAAAGTGAAATAAAGCATATCTGAAAAATATAACTAAAATTAAAAGAGATTATTTTTAAATATGTGAATTCATTTCAGTCATTATATACAGTTTTTCTTTTTTTTTTTTTTTTTTTACTGGGGATCAAGCTCAGGACCTTGCACTTGCGAGGCAGGTAACAGTACCCCTGAGCTAAATCCCCAGTCCTATATCAGTGATTATAAAATAGATTTAAGGACATGTGTGCATAAAATTAAATCAGATTACATTTTAAGGAATTTCTAAAATAGTGAAAAACATCTAAAATATTTTGTACATATCTATTGTGATATTTTGACAATAGCAATTAGTAAGTTAACTTGAGACTTATGAATATAATATTTTATATGTATGGATATATCCACCCAAATACTTAGGTAATTTTTTTGGTCCAAAAAGGCACAATGAGAATTTTTGTGTTAAATTTTTACTATGTATTTGTATTTTGGTACCCTTTGGCCTATGTAGAATACTTAATATAGTAATATCAGGTTGTTCCGCCTGTTAAATATAAGTACATGAATAAATACAAGTACATGTACAGTAGAACAATTTATTAGACAAGATTTGTCAAATGGGACTATGCAGTTTTGAAAAGAGTGGAATCTTATAGAACAGAACAAAAACTTCTCATCTGCTTTCTCTTCCCATCACTGTCCTAAAGATCACAGAACACAAAATTAGAAATGCCTCTAATTACATCAGGAACCAAAATAACCTTCAGCTAGATTAAAGTTTAAGGTACAAAATTCAATATCGTATATTGTGGTGGTTTCATTAACGATCCACATGGAATGCTCAGTTGAACTGAATCAGTATGGTTCTGGGCATGTGAGACCCAACTGAGAATTGTTAACAATGGCATGAAGGGAGAAATGGAGGGGAAGACTATATGCTGTTAGTTTTCCTGGAGAAGCTTGCCTAGGCTGGTTTTCCTGATACAAACTTGGCTGTTCTCATCTTCAGAGGAGCTCAGGTCCTTACTGTCACAATGGAAGGCTGCTGTTCTCATCAGTGGAGCTCTGGTCTTTGCCCTGAGCATTGCTCCTGGCTCCAGTGCAGACAGATCTCTCAGCCTGGCGCCACAGATCCTTCACCCCACTAGCACAGATGTTCTAGCTTCTACCCCTGGCCTTTGGGCCTTCCCAGTCCAGATGCTTGATGTGGACTTGCATGAGACATTGCCATAGGCTCCAGGCCTCTGGTTAGACCCATGAAGGACATGGCCCTGGGCTCTAGGCTCTTAGCTGGACTTGTGCGGGACATTGTTGTGGAATCCAGGCCCTCAGTTGGATTCTTCGGGTCTCTGGCATGTGGATAGATCTCTTGTGCTCCTCTGCATTTGAATTTTTGAATGAATATTATAAAACAATCCTACAAATTATGTGTCCTGTATTAAATCTATTCCCCTGCAAACCCTGACTATAACATATAACATTTAGAAATAACACAGAAAAAACATAATGAATAAGAAAGTGATTCCACAGCAATAGATTGATTATGTTAATTATAACTAAATTAAAATAATCCCAAACTTCTCCATGCTGTCAAATTTTATAAATGAATTTGGAGGATATGATTTAGAATATGTATTGCAGAGTAAAGATTATTATCCTTATGCATTTTTATTGCAAATTGATACATGAAAAACTTGCCATTAATGGAAATATTAGTAAGGTAAATATGTGAATAGGACTCAAAACTGAATGATACAATCAAGATTCAATCATCTCTAAAATAAAGGAATATTTGTGTACATGTAAATATGAGAATAGGATGCAAAGTTGTATAATGGAATCAAAATTTTCTTAATAAAAGCAACATATGTATATGTGCATGTTTTCATGTGTACATCATTTACCGCAGGAGTGTATAGTAAAATAAATATTTATTATGACTTTTAGACACAAAATTGCATGTTCAGTAAATGTTTGTTAAAATTTATTATTCTGGATGTTAACAAAATGGGGTAATGTATTGTCATTACATGCATTTGGCTATCAGTAATCAAAAAATACAATGAAGAGAAAAATAAAGGAGAGATAATAGGAAGTAGGGAGATAGATCTTTCTCAGATGGGAATGGGAAGAAGAGATAGAGGAAGGGGAGGGAAGGGGATGAAAAAGGAATTAAATGTGTTATGTACATGTAAAGCTCCACACAAGGAATGTAAACATCATGTACTGCAAACATGTAGTAATAGAAATAAAATAAAATTGAAAATATCTGAACATGACAACTGCTAGAACAAGATAGCTGTAAAGAACAAGACTAGTGAAAAGCTCTGGAATATAGAAATAAGCTTACAGTAATAAGTTTTGGATAAATAATAGTTAACTTTTCTCAGGCGGGGTTCTGCAATAGGGGTGAATATCAGCCATAAACAGGTGAGAATTGGTCTTAACTGGTGGACAAGTTTTTGATGTTACTGTCTTTCAAGTTTCTCCAAAGGGCCTCAGAACATAAAACGCATAAATAATATATAGATGGGTAGGAGTAAGGGAGTGTGATTAGGATGAACTATGTGAAGAGGCCACTTGTTTTGGAATAATACTGGAAAAAAAGGTTAAGAAATACTGCATGGAGGCATGGTAAGTGTCTTTGAAAAGAGATAAAGGTAAAAATTGAAAATTCACCTTCTTTCTACTCTAATGGTAAAGTGCTTAAATTACTCTCAGTACCACAATCTTACAGCAGTAAATTAGAAAGGGATTAAAAAACCCCTAAAACCCCACTTTAAACAAAAAAAATCAAAGAAAGAATTTAAAGTTTAAGGTGAATTGTATTATACATGTACAGATATATTCCTCATAGTGTCTTGAGGTAAAGTGCTTGCTTCTCATGCACAAGGCCCAGGACTACAAAAAAGAACAATAAAAATAATATCCCTAATTCTTTATATACACATAAAGGTATGTGTATAAGTATAAAATTTGAAAAGAAAAGGTCAAATAAATGTAGCTTCAAAATTTACTGCCTAAAATTATATCATACTATATGACTAAATTTTATGGCTATCTGAAGAATGAAAACTGTTCTAAGACAGATATAGGATGATAGTACTGAAAATCAAGTATTTTATTCAGTTTACTGTAGAGCAATGAATAAACCAATGGTCAGCTAAAAAAAAAAAAAACCACAAAGTGAAAAGAATTCCAATCAGCTTTTTATTCTGAGGAAGGGTACCTCTTGCTTTATCACATCACACAAAACTACATTTCCAGAGAGAAAGGAAAAGTGGCCTATTTACTTTTGAATTTGAAGGTAATATTTTCAATAATGAAACAAAATGCAGGCTTCACAATTCTGTGATTTCCCTGTGAGACTGGAAAATCCATTTGGACAGATTGTTAGACAATATTTGATATATGGAAAACTTTCCCTAGAAGAAGATTGTAGCCACACATATGATTACATATATCTAGTACTCAAAGACCAGTGATTACTGTGACTCCTGCAGACTTATCATTGGACAACTTTATTGTAAAATTGGAAAATCCAATCTTTGTTGTCACTTAGTGGAAACAACTTATAATAAAGAAAAATTTTAAAAAACAAAACAAGGCAAACAAAATTGTAACAGCATTACAGCACCTATATGTAAGAATCTTACATTGTGACAGGATATAAATCAAATACATAAAATATCTACTACATAAAAGAAAAATGAATTGGAAAAATAGAGCTAGTGATATTTTAGCAATAGATATTAGGAAATGACTAATGTGCACTCATTTATTTCTCTTTCCTATCCTATTACAACTATAGTAATTTCCTTGTTCGTTAGAATTCTTTGGAATGATTTTTAAGAACCATAAACATATATGTCTGTAATTACATTTTTGCAAAAATTGATTATTAATACATATTTAATAGATTAATCAAGAAATATTCAATACTAGAGACAGAAGTTTCTGTGCAACATGATTCCATACAGGGGACTGAAATTGAAGTGGATAATTTACTCTAAAATGAGGTGCCTTTGTTATGATGGTGGCTTCAGCTTAATTTCCCAAATTTTTAAGCCAACATTTTATGATTGCACCACAAATTGAGACAAAATGGGCTACTGGTGGAAATATGAAAGAAAGAATGTTAAAATCAGTACTTTTGTATGGGGGCAACACATAGGTAAATTCATTTGTTTTGATGATTCATCTATTTTAAGAGAATATGTTGTTAGAATAGGAATTTTTTTCACTAGAGGAATTTGAGGAAAAAAATCACTCTCTCTATTGATACCTGAGAGGCTTACCTTACTCTCCTCATTATGCATTTCAACCTAAGTAAGTAATTGCTCACCAATTAGCATTGCATCCCTAAAGTGGCTTCCTCATAGAAACTTCCTACAGAATGAGTTGAATACTTTGCAGCCATTCTGGCTGGTAGGAAAGTATCACATTTTTAAAAAGTTGAGAAATTTTTCAGATTAAAAAAGAATGGAGCTATAGCAGCAAAGTACGTGTGTAACATTTGATTGAGTTTTGGTTAGCTTTGGAAAGTCGAAGTATCATAAGTAATGAAGTTTATTAAAGGCACAATTATTGTTAATTGAAAACTTGAGTTTTGGTTAAAAAATACTAGAATGAAATACGTTTTTGAGAAAATTGCAGATATTTGAATACAAATAGGATATTTGATTTTATTAGAAGAATTACTTTGTATTTACATAAATCAAGATTATTTTTACCTTCATCCCATCACATATTTTCTAATACTTAGAATGAAACCTGATTGTTTACAACTTAGTTTTACTTACTGTGATAAAAACATCTATGAATATATTTATTTTTTTCAACATGTATCTCTACTTCTCTATCTCCTATCTACCTGCCTACCTACCTACTTACTTATTAACTTACTTTATTACTTATCTATATCAGGGTTTGTCAAAGTGGGCACTGTGGACATTTTGAGCCAAATGATTTGCTATTTGTTAGTGGTGCCATGGTGGCCATACATTATAGAATACTTGGTAGAATTCCTATTTTCAAACCACTGGACACTTGTAGCACCTCTTCCCTAAGTTGTGATAAAAACTGAATGCAATCATTGCCAAAATTTCACACTTGGTGATGATTAATGATCCAGATATATATTGAAAATGATAAAAGTCTGAAACAATGCGACAAATGTGAAGTTTTGAATAGAAGTATCAGAACATACTCGTACATGTTTGCTGCACTCTTATTATTGAACCTTGTTTCAGGGACTGGATCATGCTAGTTGAGACCACTGTAATTTTACCAACAAAATTTTCATAACATGGTTGAAGAGAATGTGTGTACTTTGTAGATAAAATCTCTTATCAAGCAAGCTCTTATCATGCTTGCTAACAGTGCTGTTTCAAGTCTTCTCACTATTTTTTCCTAAAATATTTTAGCAATTACTGACAGAAATCAGGTAACATACATTATATTCTTTTTGGGGGGTACTGGGGTACTGGGGATCCAACTCAGGACCTTGTGCTTGCAAAGCAGGCAGCGGAACCACTGAGCTAAATCCCCAGCCCTTTTTCTATATTTTTACTATAAAATTTTCTATTATGTTATGCTTTAGGTTTGTCATTTAATAAAAACAATTATTGAATAATTCTTATTTTCAATACAAACCAACAAATAAAAGGTCTGATCCACTTAGAAGTAATACTAATACATTGAAGTGTATCTAATCAGATTATTATGCTTTTCTTCTGCTTCATTTTTGTACTGTTTATTATTTTCTTGTTTTTTATATTTCTTTTGTGTTTCAAATATATTTTTTACTTTTGTTGCAGTTTTTCTTTATGTGGCTTTAGTCATAATCTCTTCTACCCTTTTACTAATTACTCTAAGCTAGAAAAATCTGAAGTTAATCATCATTTTCAGTCTAATCCAAATAAAAATGAAAAGAACACAAAATAATTCTAATTATTCATCTCAAATTATTTTATTTAGTTTTGTCTCTATTAATCTTCAAATTATACATTATTTGTATTTTTCATTGCTGATGTTTATTTCAATATGCATATATATTTAAAATAATTTATTATTCATAATTCTTAAAATTCATATCTAAGTTCATTTTAATTTCACCTCAAATATATTCATTATGATTTTTTTTCAATAATTCACTGGTAAAAACTTTTTTATATTGTAGTTTTTTACTTTTTTTCTTTCTCAGAATGCTTTTACTTTGCTTTTATTGGAGGATGGCTATTTTTTTAGGTCATCAGAATGAAAAATTATTTCAGAATTTTCTGATTTTGGGGGGCTTGGAGTGTTGGTTAGTGGTACAGGGCTTGTCTAGCATGCATAAGGACCTGGGTTCAATCCCCAGCACTGCCAAATAACAAAGTTATTTCAGAATTTTCTGACTTCTATTTTTGCTGCTGATAAATTAGTAGTCAACATGGCTGGTATATCTTTTAACAAGTAATCTGCTTTTTGCACTGTAGCTTTATCTCAGATAAGTTCATAGTATAAAATAGGCTAAATGTCTCTCTACTGGTTTTATTTTATACTATTATGAAACAAATTTAGATTTTCTATTTAGCATTCATTGGGTCCCTAACTTGACTATTGATGTCTTTAAGCCATCTTTAAAAATTATCAGCCTTTACATTTTAAAATATTTCCTTTAAGTTTTAATTTCTAATATGTACTTAATATTCCAATTAGCCATATCCTAAATTTTCTTTCCTCATTCTCGATGTATCTTAGCATCTCTTTCACAGTGTACTTCCGGTTGTCTTTTGGGAAAACATTTCAAATAATTTTGGGGGGTGGTACTGGGGATCAAACTTGGGACCTTGCACTTGCAAAGCAGGTGCCAGAACTACTGAGCTAAATCTCTGGCCTCACATTCAAATAACTTTTATGGGCTATATTTCAGTTCACAAATTCTTTTTTTCAACTGTGCTTACAATGGAGTTAACAGATCAGTGCCATTTATCCTCAAATTTGGTGGGTCATGATTTTTAATCCCTTGGGAAAAGGTAAAAATGCCCCCAAATGTATCCCATACACATGTGTATACTCTTTACAATCTTTTTTCAAAACTTGAAATTGCACTGAACTTTTGACTTGCCTTGGCCAGTGAGAAATTAGAAAACACAATATATGCAGGCTTGAAAAGTGTCTCTTCCTGTTTTATTACATATGCTAACATGTAATTAACTCCAAGACTTCTTGCTTGAAGTTAGTGAGCACACCGGCGAGGATGGGACTGCTGAAGTCTATTTTCAGATGGATTAGGATCTGACTGCAGATACATTAGCAAACCCATTCAGTAACAGCAGGAAAACTATCCAACTAATCAGACAAAATTACTGACCTCCAGGTTAAATAAATCATTCCTCATGTAAGCTAGTAAATTTTAGGGTACAGCTTTGTATCACTTAACAATGATAATAAATTCAGAGAACTGTGTTGTTTGGCAATTTTGTCATTGCACAAACATCACAGAGTGTACTTCCACCAACCTACATGGTACAAATTAGTCCCACTATTTGGCCTCTTTAGTAAATGTGAGATGTATGAGGCTGCTGCCAGTGAAACTGGGCATACTATTTCATAGTAAAGTGTGCTTTTCTTTTGTTTTGTTTTTTACATAATAGTTGTACACTCTAAAATAAGGTTAAAAGTATTGTACATTTAATACATAAACCAGTAACAGTCACTTATCATAACTATAAAATATTATGTACATACATAATTATATGTGCTATGCTTTTTTATGGTTAACAATAGATTAAGTCTATTTCAACCAGCATAACCAGAGACTCTTAACTATTGTTCAGGACAATGACTATATATTTATGTGTGTGTTTTATCAATATATCTGATAAATATTGATTTATTTTTTATGTGACACTTTTTCTCTATTTCTTTAAATAGACTGCAGGATATATTTTATATTCCACATCTGAGAAGTTACAACTTCACCACTTAAATTTTTTTATTTATTAGCATCCAATGTTGTTGTTTTCACTATTGTTTCTCTCTTATGGTACTGTGTTCCATTTTCAAATTGTTGTTTGTGTACATGTATTTGATATTAAATTGTGAGCTGATATTTCTTGGATTTTTATCTGTGAAATCCTTTGAAGTATAGTTTGTGAAGTCATTCCTCCAATGAGGAAATGTGTTTGCTCCTTCCAGTTACAGGGAGAGGCTTCTTGTGAAGGGACATTTTATGGAAAATTTTGACACATACAGTTGCCTGCATGTCTTTATTAATAATTTGGGGAGTATTATACTTGTTTTATTCCATTTGTTGGCATTAAGATCAAGATACCAAGCTTTGTATTACAAGGTACATTACAAGTTACATTTATATCACATTTGCATGAACACTCGAAATGTTATATTTGGGGAAATCATATTTATATGTGTCTACTCTTAGACTTTCTACTTTGTGCGGATCAGGTACTGGACTTTATCTGCTATCCTCTATAATTTCTGCAGTCATCAAAACAGAGTTTCACCAGCCAGAGATTTAGCTGCCTGCCTTGCAAGTGCAAGGTCCTGAGTTCACTCCTCAGTACCAAGAACCACCCCCCCCCAAAAAAAAACCCCAAAACAAACCAATTTCACCAATTCTTGGGTACTATCGACTGAATTCAGTAGCCTTCAAAAATTCCTATGTCAAAGTCTCATCCCCAGTTGTTAGTATTTGAAAACAATTGTTTTCAGGAAAACAATTGTTGTTAGGAAGCAGAGTCATTGTAAATGGGATTAATGTCCTTAGAAGAAGAGATGTGAAAGCAGGTAGTGATGGCACATGCCTATAATCCCAGAATTTGAGGGGCTAAGGCAGGAGGATGGAAAGCTTGAGAGACTCCTGGGCTACACCAAGAGAACCTATCTCCAAAAGAAAAAAATGCATGCATGAGAAATGATCTTTCTTTTGACAATGTAGGGATACAGTGAGTACATGGCTGCCTACCAAGCCAGGAGGCGGGCATTTACTAGACACTGGATCTTCTGGCTTCTTGACCTAAGATTTCTTCACATTTAGAACTTGGAAAAATTAATGTTTAGTTTTTATGTTACCTACTCAATGCTAGGTTTGTTTTAACAATAAGCAATTTAAACTGACTGAAGTATGAGTTCTGTTGAAAATCTCGATCAAAAGCCAATTTTGTTGTTTAAATCTCCGTGTTCCTACTTTTGCAATCTTTTGAACTTCTGCATATTCTTTCTTTGAAAATAACATGAAACTGCATTTAAATGTTCTCATAGGATGGTTGTGCTTGTTTTATTTTCATTTATGCTGTCATTACCAGGAAACTCATTCTGATATAACATGCTTTGCTAGGTAATAAATATAAGGTAGAAGCTATTGATTTCTTTCATTAACTTTGCCTTCTCTTATATTCATCGTGTGCATCGGGTTTGCATTGAATCATATTATTAGCATATTGACCTCATTTGCAGTAATGTGTATTGTACAAACACATAGCTAACGGTCTTGTGGAGGGTACAAGTGTCCCAAAATCTTAGGATGTTCATTTGCAAAAGTATTTGAAAATCCAACATTCTAATCAATAGCTTTATTTAGTAATGTTTGCATAAGAATCTTCCTAAACATGAGAACACAACAGTGAGAAACTGAAGACATACATTAATTTGCTCAACTATTTTGCTTAGGCCAGGCCCTAGATATAACAGTGTATATTTTTCATTAAGTAGAATAATAAAAAATCAAATGCAATTAAGTGAACTAATATGAACAGACAAGATAAATGCTATGTCCTAATAGAATTCCAATGCTAACAACTTCAAGCCATAGCTGTTTTATTTGTGGATGAGAGCAAATAACATTAGGCTAAAGAACTAACTAATGGATAATTAATGTTCCTTATTAAATTACATGAAGGAAAATAACAATGTTTAGTTGTTAGCAAGTCACCAGAGTAGATGGAGAAAAAAAGAAACTTTGACAAGGATAATTTTTCTAAAGTTTTATAAAGTTGGTGAATAGAATTAACTAGGGAAATGGAATTTGGCTACTATTGATTATGTTTTTCTTTAATTTTATATGAAAGTGTAATGCATGACTTAGGGTTGCTTCAGTATTTTAATAGCAGGAGCACCTAGATGAAGACACTTAAGATTTTTTTCAAGATCTCAAATAAAAAAGATTAGGGAACTATTATTAAAGGAAAATTTGTAGGATAGTAATATGTAAATGATGTGTTGTTTTTCTTCACTTAATTTTACCATTTTTAACATTTTTATGAAATCTCTTTATGATATTCATTCATCAAGCATAAAAAGTAAAACTTCCTCAACATTGAAAATTTAGTTTTATGCACAATATGAATGATCACAGAATCAGGAGAGTTTCCCAGAGGAAAGCTAAAATGCCTTGGCACTAAAATAGTCTCCAAGTGTGCAGTACAAGACATACCTTCTTATCAATATTCAATAAAATGAAACATTAGTCATGCACATTCTTAAATGTTAGAGATTCTTTGTCTTCCTTTCATTCCCAAATCTTGTAAAGAAATAACACACCACAATAAAGATTACTTCTTTTTCTTTAACACTAACACTGATCAATTTATGTTTTTTAAAATTATGTCATCTATATGATTTTATATGTATACATACATATGAGTGTACAGAAAGTGAGAAAGAATAACTAATATATCATTACTATTATTCGCACAGTCCGACATATTTCTGTAATCATTTAAATTATATTTAAACTTAGTAATCTTTAAGAACTCTCACCATGCACTAACCTAAAATCTAAATGATCAAAGATCTAAACATTAAAAGAGAAACACTAAATCTGCTGGACGAGAGAATAGGTAGAACGCTTAACGACATAGGAGTAGGCAAAGACTTCATGAACAAAACCCAGACCACATGGGAAATACTACAAAGAATCAACAACTGGGACCTCATCTTATTAAAAAGCTTTTGAACAGCAAGAGAAACCACCAACAGAGTGAGGAGACAACCAAGAGTGGGAAAAATTGTACCAGCTATTCACATGAAGGACTATTATCTAGAATACACAAAGAACTCAAAAAAATCAGATGCCCCAAATGCAAACATTGGCATCTGAAATAAAAAGACACTTCTTAGATAAAGAATTAGAAGCAGCAAATAAATATATGAAAAAATGTTCAACATCACTGTCATTCCAGAGATGCAAATTAAGACAATGATGAGATTCCATCTCACTACAGAAAGAATGGCTGCTATCAAGAAATCAACCAATAACAAATTCTGGAGGGGTGGTGGGGAAAAGGAACAATTCTCCATTTCTGGTGGGAGTGTAGACTGGTGCAGCCACTGTGGAAATGAGTGTTGAGATTTCTCACGAAACTAAAACGAGAAGTTCCATTTGCCACAGCTATTCCTCTTCTTGAAGTCTTCCCCAAAGAATTAGAAGAATCATACCACAGTGATATATGCACATCCATGTTTATAGCACCACAGTTTGTAATAGCTAAACCTTGGAAACAGCCCAAATACCCATCAACTGAGAAGCGGATAAAGAATATGTGTTTTTCAAATTGTTTGTAAATAGGGAGGGGTGGAAGGGGTGAAGGGAGGACTGGGGCATGGGGAAAAAATAAGAACCAAGGTAGGTCATGTAAAGGTACAAGATCCCAACGATGAATGTAACTATATTGTATACCTAAAATGTATCAATAAATTTAATAAAAATAAGAGTATGTTTTTTTTAATACAATGGAGTACTACTCTGCCATAAAGAAAGATGGGCTTCAGACATTTATAGTTAAATGGATGGACCTTGAGACCATATTCTTAAGGGAAATAAATCAGACATACATGTTTAAATACTGCATTATTTCTCTGGTGTGAGAAACTCAGTGTAGAAATAAGAACAGAGATATATAATGGATGTTGGGAAGTGGGAAGAAAGTATTCAAATGGGAAGGGAACAAGGGAGGGGGAAGAGAAAAAGGAAAGAAGGTACAAGAAAGAAGGTTAAAAAAGAAGGAAAGAATGGAAACAAAGCTTTTCTACATAAGGAGAGGTGGAGGCTTGCAGGGGGAATGGGATAAAATAAAATGTACTAATAAAAAAGAACACTATATGTACATGTATGCATATATATTCACACATATATGTGTGCATTATATACATACAAAACTTACATATAACTTTCAACCTTTTACTTATTCCATTCCAAATATTCATTTTTCTGTAAAGATCTACTTCTGGTGCTATACAAAATCTATTTTTCTCCTGGAAATTCTATATTTTTATGAGAAAACATTTAATCATCTACTTTTGAATGTAGATGATTTTTATATTTTGTTTGAATATAATCTCGGCTATTTTTAGTGCAGTAATCCATTATTTTTATTTTTTCTGTTTTTTGGTTTTGCATGGCTGATGATAAAAAATTTCATCCTAATTCTCAGCTGAGTCCATTTGTGAATGAATCATCATAGTAGGCTTGAAAATTTCCATTAAATTTGTTTTCTACAATTTTAATGTGACTAACTTTATTTTACTGTTTTTTTACACTATTTATTCTGTTTATTGTTCTTTGAGTATTTTGGTATGGTGTTTTGTCTGTAGCAAATTTTGGCAAAATTTTATTCATTTTCTTCCCTAATATTACTTCTGCTTTATTCTCTTTTTCTTTCTGGGGTTGTAATTATGCATATGTTAGATGATCTGATATTGTCTAATAATCCTTGACTTTGTTTATCTTATTTTAATATTTTGCCCTTGAGGTTTTTTTAAATTATTTTATTGGTATATTTTAGGTATGCAATATGTTTACATTTATCATTGGGTGCTTGGACCTGTACATGATGTATCTTGGTTTTTTTTTCCCTATTATCTGTATGCCCTTCACCCCCACCAACCTTCTCTATTTACATAGATTTCATTTCCACTTTTTTTAATTCTTTTATTGGTACATTGTAGGTATACTGCACAATTACATTTCTCACTGGGAATTGTACCTTTACATAATGCATCTTGGTTCTGATTTTTTCCCCATTCCTAGCCCTCCCTTCAACCCCTCCACCCTTCCCTATTTGCAAAGACCTTGTTTCCATTTTTTTCCATTTTTCATCATTTTTCCTTTCCCTTCTTTCCTTATCCCCGCCCCTCCCACTACTCCTACCCCTTTGGACATTTTCTTCCTATTTTGCATTATTGATTATTCATTCTAATCATTGGTACATTTTAGGTATACAGTATAATGACATTCATAATTGGAAATTTGCACCTTTACATAATCTCTCTTGGTTCTTATTTTTCACCCTTGCCCAGCCCTTCCGTCAACCCCTCCATTCCTCACTATTTACAAAGATTTTGTCCCTATTTTTGAATTTTCTCATATTAATTCCATACCCTTCTTACCTTTCCCCTAGACCTCTGCCTTTCTTCCCCTTTGTCCCTTTTCTTCCTATTTCACATTACCTATTATACATTTTAGACCATATTCACACTTTCACTTTCTCATACCAGAGAAACTATTTGGTATTTATACATGTGTGTCCTATTTATTTCACTTAAGAGTATGACCTCAATGTGCATCCACTTAGCTGTAAATGTCTCTAATTTGTCATTTTTTATGGCTGAGTAGTACTCCATTTTATTAAAAAACCACATATTCTTTATCCAGTCTACAGTTAATGGGCATTTGGGCTGTTTCCAAGTTTTAGCTATCACAAACTGTGCTGCTATGAACATGGGTGCATATATATCACAGTGGTATGATTCTTTTAATTCTTTGGGGAAGATCCCCAGCAGTGGAATAGTGGGGTCAAATGGCACTTCTGATCCTAGTTCTTTGAGGTATCTCCATACTGATTTCCACAGTGGTTGCACCAGTCTACACTCCCACCAGCAGTGGAGCAGGGTTCCTCTTTCCCCACAGCCCCTCTAGCATTTGTTATTGGTTGATTTCATGATAGAAGCCATTCTTTCTGGAGTGAGGTGGAATCTCAGCCTTGTTTTCATTTGCATCTCTTGAATGACCAGTGACGTTGAACATTTTTTCATGTACTTATTTGCTATTTCTACTTCCTTGTCTGAGAAATGTCTGTTCATTTCAGATGCCCATTTTTGGTCTTTCAATTTGGGAGGTTTGATCATTTTAAGTTCTTTATAGATTCGAGATAGTAGACCTTTGTCTGAGGAAAAGCAGATGAAGATTTTTTCCCACATTGTGGGTTGTCTCTTCACACTGTTGGTGGTTTCTCTTGCTGTGCAGAAGCCTTTTAATAAGAAGAGATCCCACTTGTTGATTGTTTGTGCTAGTTCATGGGCAACTGAGGTTTTGTTCATAAAATCTTTTCCTACACCAGTGTCTTCAAGAGTTCTACCTAACCTCTGTTCCAACTGGTTCAGAGTTTCTATTTTAATATTTAGATCTTTAATCCATTTCTATTTTAGTTTAGTGCATGGAGAGAGATATAGGTCTAGTTTTAATCTTTGGCAAGTTGAAAGCCAATTTTTCCAGCATTATTTATTAAAGAGGCTATCTTTCCTCCAGTGAGGGTGTTTGGCTCCTTTATCGAAGATGAGATGGCTGAGTGTGTCTGGCGTTGTTTCTGGATCTTCTAATCTGTTCCACTGGTCCTCAGGTCTGTTTCTTTGCGAGTACAATGCTGTTTTTATCACAGTAGCTTTGTAGTACAGTTGCAGGTTGGGGATTGTGATACCCCCTGCCATGTCTCTGTTACCTAGAATTGCTTTTGCTATTCTGGGTCTCTTCCTGTTCCAAATGAATTTTTGGATTGTTTTCTCAGGGTCCATGAAGTATGCTGCTGGGATCTCAATTGGAATTGCATTGAATATATATAAGAGTTTTGGAAGTATGGCCATTTTCACTATATTAATCCTTCCTACCCTGGAGCAGGGCATGTCTGTCCATTTTCTGATATCATCTTCAATCTCTCTTTTCAGAGTGCTACAGTTTTCAGAAAATAGGTCTTTGATTTCTTTCATTAGGTTGATTCCTAGGTATTTCAGTTTTTTGGATGCTATTGTGAAAGGAATTGTTTGTCCTATTTCTCTCTCAGTGAGTCTGTCATTGGTGTAGAGGAAAGCTATTGATTTTTATGTGCTGACTTTGTAACCACCACTTGACTGAATTTGGTTATGAAGGCTAGAAGACTTTTGGTGGAGTTCTTGGGGCCTTCTATATAGAGTATCCTGTCCTCTGCAAATAATGACAATTTGACTTCTTCATTACCTATTTTTATTCCATTTATTTCTTTCTCTTGTCTAATTGCTGTGGCTAATGTTTCCAAAACTATTTTGAACAAGAGTGGTGATAGTGGACATCCTTGCCTTGTTCCTGATTTTAGTGGAGGGATTTCAGTGTTTGACCATTTAGTATGATATTGGCTGTTGTTTTTTCATAGATGGCTTTTACCAGTTTGAGGTAGAGACCATCTCTTCCAATTTTTTGTAGGGTTTTTATCATAAATGCATGTTAGATTTTGCCAAATGCTTTTTCTGCATCTATGGAGATAATCATATGGTTTTTGTCCTTGGCTCTATTGATATCATGTATTACATTGATTGATTTGCATATGTTGCACCATCCCTGCATCCCTGGGATGAATCCGACTTCATCAGGGTGTATGATCTTCTTGATGATCTTCTGCATTCTATTTGCCAGTATCTTATTAAGGAGTTTTGCATCTATGTTCATTATTGAGATTAGCCTATAGTTCTCCTTTTCAATTGGGTCTTTCTCTGCTTCAGGGATCAAGGTGATGCTTGCTTCCAGGAATGAATTTGGGAGTATTGCTTCCCTTTCAATTTCATTGAATAGTTTAAACAGTAGTGGCAGTAGTTCCTCACTAAATATCTTGTAGAATTCAGCAGTGAAGCCATCAGGGCCCAGGCTTTTCTTAGTTGATAAGTTTTTAATTACATTTTCAATTTCATTTGTTGGTATTGTGTTGTTTAGAATTTTTAGGTCTTCTTCATTCAACTTTGGTAATTCATATGTATCTAGGAATCTGTCCATTCCTTCTGTATTTTCCTTCTTATTGGTGTATAGGTTCTGAAAGTAGGCATTTACGATCCTCTGGATTTCTGCTGGGTCTGTTGCAATTTCACCCTTTTCATTTCTAATTGCATGGATTTGGGCCTTTTCTTTCCTTTTTCTGACAAGGTTGGCTAAGGGTTTTTCAATTTTGTTGATTCTTTCAAAGAACTAACTCTTGGCTTCCTTGATTTTTTTGTATTGTTCTCTTAGTCTCCATTGCAGTGATTTCTCCTCTGATCTTTATAATTTCCTCCCTTGTATGAGCTTTGTGTTTGTCCTACTCTACTTTTTCTAGAAGCTTGAGGTTTAGCATCAGGTTGTTTAATTGGGCTCATTCTGTTTTCCTAATATGCATATTCACTGCTATGAGTTTTCCTCATAAGACTGCTTCCATTGTGTCCCATAGATTCTGATATGTTGTACTGTCGTTGTCATTTAGTTGGAGGAGCTGTCTAATTTCTTCTTTAATTTCCTCCATGAACTATTGCTTATTCAGAAGTGTGTTGTTCAATTTCCATGTGTTTATGAATTTTTTTGAGTTTCTTTTGCTATGGATCTCCAATTTTATCGCATTATGGTAAGATAATATACAGGGGATAACTTCAATTCCTTTGCACTTACTTAAACATGTTCTATGTGTGAGTATGTGGTCTATTTTGGAGAATGACCCATGTGCAGCTGAGAAGAATGTGTATTCTGATTTTGTGGGGTGGAAGACTCTGTAAACATCTGTTAAGTTCATTTGTTCAAGAGTTTGATTGAGTTCTAGTATTTCATTACTTATTTTTAGTCTAGTTGATCTATCTGTGACAGTGGAGTGTTGAGGTCCCCCACTACAAGTGTATTAGTGCATATATGAGTTTTCATGTCCGTTAGCATTTGTTTTACATAGTTGGGTGCACTAGTGTTTGGTGCATAGATATTTATGATTGCCATCTCTTCCTCTTGGATTGTTCCCTTTACAAGGATGTAGTGTCCTTCTTTGTCTCTCTTAATCAGTGTTGGTTTGAAATCTACTTGATCCGCCAACAGGATAGCTACTCCTGCTTTTTTTCGGGTTCCCGTTGCATGGAGTATTGTTTTCCACCCTTTAACTTTCAGTCTATGAGTTTCATTTAGAATTAAGTATGTTTCTCGTATGCAGCATATTGTTGGATTTTGCTTCTTGACCCATTCTGCCAGTCTGTTTCTTTTGATTGGTGAATTGAGACCATTAACATTGATGGTTATAACTGAAACATATTGACTTGTCATTGCCATGACTTTTTCTTTTTGTTTTGTTCTCCCCTTTTACATTATTTTCTTGTCATGGCAGATGGGTTCATTCTGCTTTGCTTCCTGGAGTTGTGATCCTCAATGTCTGTTCCTAGGATATTGTGTAAAATATTTTGGAGTGCTGGTTGGGTATTCACGAAGTTCCTAAGGTGCTCTTTGTCATGAAAGTATCTTATTTCTCCATCAATTTTGAAAGATAGTTTTGCAGGGTACCTCAATCTGGGTTGGAGGCTGTTTTCTTTTAGGGCTTGGAATATGTCACTCCAAGCTCTTCTTGCCTTGATGGTTTGTGTTGAGAAGTCTGCTGTGATTCTGATGGGCTTTCCTTTGTATGTGATTTGTTTCTTTTCTCTAACTGCTTGTAGAATTTTGTTCTTCTGTTGAGTTTCTGGAATCTTAACAATTATATGCCTATGTGTAGATTTTTTTTGATCAAGGCTATTTGGAGTCCTATATGCCTCACTTATCTGTATGTCAAGTTCTTTTCCCCTGCTTGGGAAGTTTTCTGCCATTACTTCTGTGAAGAGTTTTTTTATGTCATCTGCACTCTCTCCTCTTTCTTCATTGATTCCAATCAGTTTTATGTTATTCTTCTTTACATTGTCTAGCAGCTGCTGGATTGATTTCTCAGGTTCCCTTATAATTTTGAAACAATTTTTCTTTTCCTAGTCATTAATTGCAATCCTATCTTCTATATCTGAAATTCTGTCCTCACATTGGCTCATTCTGCTGTGTAAACTTTCAATGGAGTTTTTCATCTTCTGGAAATCTATTTGCATCTGTTTTATGGATTACATTTGTTTCCAATGTTGGGATTCCATCATGTTCCTGAGCTCCTCTCTAGATTTATTAATCATGTCTTGCACTAGGAGCACAATTTCTCCTGTTATCTGAGAAATTATTTCTGATTTCATTTTTTCCAGATCCCCTTTTGTTGCCAGTTCAGTGGGTCCAGGTGTTTGAGTATCAGAGTGTTCCATTTCATTTCCCTTTGGGGTTGCTGTAGGTGATCTGGAAGTCTGATTTTGAGACTTATTTACATGTTTTCTCATTTCGACTTGGTCAGGGGGGTGCTGTTGATGTCCATGCAGCTCACATCCTCTGAGCTGGGAGAGGTGGTCCAGGGCCCAGGAGTGACAGTAGGGATGGTGGCCCAAAAGCCCCTTCCTCTGGGCTGGGAGTAGTGGGAGGAATGGTGACTGTGCAGTCCCTTCCTCTGGACCTGGAGCAGTGGGATGGCAGCTCAGAAGCCCCTACCTCTGGGCCGGGAGCAGCGGGTGGGATGGCATACTAAAAGCCCTTTCCTCTGGGCTGGGAGCAGTGGGAGGAATGGTGATTGTGCAGGCCTTTCCTCTGGACCTGAAGCAGTGAGAAGGCAGGTCAAAAGCCCCTACCTCTGGGCAGGAATTCTTTAAATGTTGAGAATTTGATTAGCTCCAGTACAGTGGTCTGGTGGTCCAACGTCCTCTGCATCTTTGTAGTGTGGAACCAGGTGGCTGTACAGAAAAAAGGCCAAAGGAGAGGGTTGGGGGGGTAGTGGTTTGGTGCTGGGGCGTGGGGTGATTCCGTGTTTTCAGCATGACTAGTGACCTTGGGACCGCATCTGTAGACCTGCCTGTCTGCAGCAGGCTGAGTCAGTGTTTTCCACATGACTCTCCATTTTTTTTCTTTTCTCATAATTTTTCCTTTCCCTTCTTTCCTTTCCCCTTCCCTTCCCACCACCCCTACACCTTTGGACCTTTCAATATTTCAAACTATAAATTGTTTGTTTTAATCATTTTAATCCTTATTTACACTTTCAGTTTCTCACACTAGAGAAACTATTCAGTATTTACACGTGTGTCCTATTTATTTCACTTAAGAGTATGGCCTCAATATATATCAATTGAGTTTTAATTTGGATATTTCTATTGGCCTGTTCTTAGATTTATTGTTTTTCTTCAGCTGTGTCAAATATCCTGAGCAACTTGTTAAAAGTGTTTTTGGTTTATTATAATGAAATATATTTTATATCTAGTGCTTCAATTTATTTACTCTTATAGTTTTCATCACTTTGATGAAGTTATCTATTGTCCTTTCACATGGCTAAGCCTTTGTATCAGTCTTTAACACATTGAAGAGAGTTCAAAGTCCGTTTTATAATTCT
Source organism: Heterocephalus glaber (assembly GCF_053883595.1). NCBI lineage: Eukaryota > Metazoa > Chordata > Mammalia > Rodentia > Bathyergidae > Heterocephalus > Heterocephalus glaber. The sequence continues at coordinate 28,764,522 of NW_028258372.1, forward strand.
AAAAACTATACCACATTTGAGGCTGGTTATAGTATTTAATTTGTCTCTTCAGTATTTTGTTTTCCTCCTTTGCCTTTTGACATGTTTTATAGTTATTTATTAAATGTCAGACATGTTGAATGGGAATAATAAATGGCGATAAACAAGATTCTAGTTAGAATTCAGAGGAAAAAGCTGGAATAAAGAACACAGTATTTGGTAAATATGTGACTATAATTTATCAACACTGACTATTAAGTATATATAAAGTAATTTAGTTTTAAATTAAAAAGAAAATTATATTATGCAAAAATTATATAGGAGAAATATGGAAGTAAAATGTTCTAAATGTCTGCCATTGTTATGGAAGACATGAAAAGATTTGGTTTCTATGTTATGGATGGTTAGATAACCATGTTTGAATTCCTTTTGCAACAGTAGGACATAAACAGTACATTAAAATTCCAACTGGCAAACAGAAAGTGAAAAATCTTATTTGATTTCCAAATTTAAAAATAGGGAAAGAAAAATAGAACATGGAAAGAACAAGCAGATAAGTGAAAAGCAAATAATAATAATAATAATAATAATAATAATTTTGTAGACCTAGAAATACCTACTTACATTGAATTTAAAAAACCAACATAGTGAATTTAATGACAAATTAATGCAACTGAGCACTCTGTGCAACCACACTTCTAATTCTTATAAATAAGGACAAGTTGAGGGTCAATGTGAAATGAGGTGTAAGAAGAAAATACCAAAAGAAAACTGGCATCCATTTAGTAACAGCAAAAAGAACTTTTCACACACACAAAAAATCAGACAGGAAAAAAAAAACTATTCTTCACAAAACAGGCATTATCAACAGATAATAAATATATGAAACACAAAAACACATACCTTTTTTATTTCATTAATAAGGAAAATGTAAGTTGCATCCACAATTTGAGAAATCTTACACTTACCTAGTAACCATACAATCGGTTCTAAAAATGGTTTTAAGAATATGAAGAATATGAAGTCTCTTTATCTGCTGGTGAGAGTATAAATCAGTATGATCATTTTATGAAAGAGATTTCTTTACTTTGAAAAATAGAAGGCTAATTATATTACAATAGTTGTGTGACCCATCAATTGGATAGCTAGCTATGTACTAGAGATAACTTGAAATATGAACCTAGAATTCAAATGTCATTATAAACAAGCATATTCACATTAAGAAAAATGAAAACATTGAAATATTCCTTTATGGATGCAATAAATAAATAATTTGTGAAAAAATACTATATATAATTATAAATGGACAAATTACAGGTATATGTCAATATAACACTACTCAATTTGTAACTTGGGAATCTCTGGATATTCTTGAGATATTTTTCATGTGTCAATGAGAAACAAAATCACTGTTTTATTAATAGAGCTTGTCAACATTATTGACCTTTTTAATCATTCATCTGATAACATACAGTAGAATGTTTTAAAAATATATGACATATGATAACATCATTGTTTCAAAGGCTAAAGGTTAATAAAGTGGTGTGTCTATTTGAATTTTTCTGTTTTTATTTTCACTGTGATAATTTGACAATAATACCTAATAAGCTAATGTCTAAACTGTGTTTGTTCTACTGACTTTCATGTGACTATTGACAGCTGCTTCCATTGCCTGTGGCTCACACATTACAAATTAAAATGAGGACAATTAAACCATTTCAGTGATTGCATTCTAAACATCCATTTTACCATTCACTTAGCTCAGGCCATCTACGAAAATACAAAGAAATGGCCACATTATGTCTTAGGTTATTTTGTTGTAAAATATTTCTTTTATTTCTAGCAAGCAAGGCAGTCTTAATTTATGGAAAACAAACACTTGAAATTTTCAAAGGGCATGAATAAAATTGAATTCCTTGAAAATTATGTTTCATTGAGCGAATATTGCCAGGGCTCCACCTAATAATGCATTCAAACTAAATTTGCATTAAAGTACACTAGTTTGAAAATTAGTAAGTTTGTTTTTCCTATACCTGCAGAATTTTCTTTATGTTGGGCCCATCACATTTCTTAGTTAAAATATTTCTTGTATTTTTAATATGGTTTTAATTTAGATATAGGTAAAATAAAAAAAAAAAACCTTTTGATGTGTTATTCAGTTGAAGTCAGGATTTAAGGCTGGATATGGACAACATTTTAAACTTGAGGGAATTTGGGGGATAAACATACTTATGATTTATAAACTTTATTGTTGAACACTGTTATATGGATTCAGCTGTACATGAGTGCAACAACTTTAAATTATAATTGCTGTGACTGTCCAAGAGTAACACTAGACAGTTTTTCTGTTTATTTTCCCAGCAAAATATAAATAAACAAAACCATTAGGTGACAGGTGAGCTTTGCAACTGGTGCTAGGAATGTGCTTGATGTTTTATATTAGTTTGAGCAAACCAGATACATTGTAGATAGGATGAAATCACTTCTGTTCCTACCAGTATACAAGTCCTTCTTTCAAACCAGAATTTCAGGGTTACCACTGGTCTTGCTGCCACTTACATCCCCATGTTCTCAGTAAGTCTCTCAATAAATCACACTCTGTGTACTTGTTAATCTGCCTCTTTTTCTTCATGGTTCTTAAACATTGGGACTTGGTTGTTTTAGCACTAGTGTTAATGAGTACAAGTTTTACTACTTATTTAAATCATGATTTTAAATTTAGAGCAGCTCCACTAGAATTACAAGTTTATAGTCTTTAAGGAATTGGCTATGAAAGAACATAGCACAGTGCCAGGAACATACAAGTGCTCAAGAATTTTCCACAGAAAGTGAATATTACAATAACAATTTTAAGCCAATATAGATATCGAAGACCTTGCTACATAAGTTACTTTTCATTATTTAGTTTTTAAGTTTCTGTTTTCTTAGGTACTGAGAGGGTGCACAGGTCTCTAGGCAAAGCAATTACTCTTAGAACTTTTCAATTCAAGTTTCCTGAGCCGAAATCCTTATGTGCGATTCATGAAAACCTGATGCTATTTGCAAGGCATTGAGGTTGTACCACAAAAGAGGAACTCCAAAATCAGAACATTCAAAGCTTGTTTAGATGCTGTCATTTTTCTCCTTCCTTCTTTACAGAAAGAGACCTTAGCTTGAAATATAAATAAGTCCTCTGGAGAAAAAGATGAAAATTTCCCCAGATTTGTATTACCTTTCCAGTAGATTAACAGTGGAGAAATAAAACCTAATAGCTCTTTGAAGAAATTCACTATCCCTTACTTCCAAGGCATATTTACTTTTTAAACATCTGATGACCATTCACTTTAGTCTGTCCTCTCTCCACAGAAAAATGTAAATATTTATGAAGTATTGTTTCTGCCCCCAAATTATACCATAAAATAATTAGAAATGCATAACTATATTTATGAGACTAGATCTTTTGGGACATTATTGAGTGATTCATAGCAAGGTAAACTTTTATGGTCTAGAAAGGATAGTAAAAACCATTCAATTTAGCCCTATAATTCATATGAAAAAATATAGTGTCCAGAAAGACATAGGAACACAAAAATTTAATATCTCAAGTTAATTTTTTGTAAGGAAAATTCACATAAGTAAATTAAATGTAAAATTTGCATTCTTATAATGATCAATGCCAAAAATATGCAATAAATTTAAATTTAAAACACATTAATAAAGATCACTTTATTCTAGAAAAAGCTATACCTCTAGAGAAGCTAACGCATAGAAAGACCTAATTACTTAGGTGTGTTAATAAGTACACTATTAGTATTAGCATTTTTCATATTTGAAAATACGTTATTTAAAAAAATTTAGTATACTGGCTAATATATTTGATTGTTAAAATGTTCAAATTAGCGTTCTACACCAATGAAAATCAATGAATCACAAATACAATAGAGGCATCTTCTTTAAAATGAGAGAAAAATTTTAACCAAATATGTTTTCTTAAGTTTAGAAATGTGTGGAAGTTCTTTATGCTAAGTAAAATAGCATTTTAACTTTGTGTCATTTTAGTTAGAATTTTATTGGAGTATTATTTTCACATACTATGAAAATATTTGTACAATAAATATTTTCTACTGTAAAATGATATTCTTTAATGTTTATTTAATAACCTTTAAATTTTAGAAATTTCTTTTGAATCATCATAAATGCTGTTATATACAAAATGATATTTTTAAAAGAAGACTCATACATTTATACTTAACATATGACACAAATATGTGGTTAATTTATGTCTATCTGATAAAACAATGAAAATATAAAAGAAACTTCTTATATAAAAGCATTCACACCTTTAACATTAGTAGGGCTTTGTAAGTTCCAACTATAGACATAGATTTGTGACAAAAATGATATTTTATATAATTTTTCCCAGATGATTAGAGTTTTATCAATTTACCTTTTATTTTTAACATCCATTTATTTTCTCTATATTTAATTCTGGGAATTTGTATTTGGTACTTATTCATCACAATGCTAGTGGGCACTTTATTCACAATTAGTTGGCTTTATATGTAATTTTCTGTAGCTTATTACAATGTACCCTCCTGAGATACAATCTCTAAGAGTATCTTTTATCTCTTACACCTGTGGGGACTCTATGGGAGACAGTTTAATTCTATCATTCCCAGAAAATCAGAAAGCTTCCATCCCTTAGGTTAAATATTAAGTAAATCATTAGGATAAAGACAAAGATCTTATGCTTACTAGAACATGAAGAACTCAAATGGAAAAGCCTTAGGTATTTGGGATGTTAGGAAGTATTGATCAGTAAAAAGCAGTTAATAATAAAGAAAAGTTATTTAGAACACCATGGCGGCCTATTTTAGTCACTCAATCGAAAATTTTTCTCCACCAACTAAAACCAAAATGTTCTGCAAAGCAGATCCTACAACCAGTGTAGTACTTTAAGGAATTGCACAGGAAGTAGAGGGAAGAAATGAATATCATTGATGGAATAAGGCAGATATTTTATAGGTCTAAATGAATCTACACTTTCTTAAATAAATCTACACTTTCTTAAACATCAGCATTTATGCAAATTTTTTCAGTGGAAGAAGACAGAAATATCTACAACAATACAGAGCTTTCTTGAATTCCACAGACAAGACTTTTGCCTCCTTTTTTCAGAGATTAGATTCAGTGGTCACATGGTAGAGACAGAATTATTGCTCTGAATGTAAGCTATTTGTATCCACTAGTACATTGAGTAATTATAAGATTCTAGTAAGTTAGCAATATTTTTATTTTATTCATTTTGTGGATTAAAAGTTGAGACTTAATTCCTTTTTCTTAGGTCATAAAATAAGAGTGCAAAAGAAGATTTGCCAGTGTGATCGGGTAAATACAGAGTATAAGGTAAATATAAAATGTAGAGTTTGGGTAAAGTATATTTTATAACATCAGCGCACTAATATTGATATCAAAATAACATTTTAAATCACAATACAATAACTAATTTAAAATAATTTGAAATAGCTTCTTAAAAAAAGCAGCAAGAGCTTCTGCATCTACAACCATCTAAAAAACAAGCATAAAAATAATGAAAAAATGGGACCATTAGCTACTTGAAATAAGAAAACATTAAAAATACTGTTTTCTTGAAGCAAAAAGTATTATCAAAGAAGATCGGAATTTTTAAATTGTACTTTCAGTAATACAATATTATACGTGAACTAATACATTAGAGGAATTGAAAAGATTTTCAAAGGTGTAAAATGATATGTTAGATATGTCTATCTAAATAAAGCTGAAGCAATAATATTAGTTGAGTGTATACTTCATAAAATATAAAAGTAATGAACAAATTATAAAGCCATGATGAATTAACTAAGAAAATTTTTAAAAAATTAATCAAGAAAAATTAAAATTAATAATTAATCAAAATATATAAAGCAAAAAGTACTATAACTAATGTGAGTATAGATTATCAAGAGAGCAAGAGATTTCAAATGACATATCACTTATTGATGAGTTATTTAGAAAAATACTAACAGGCATACATATGTTCCTTAACTAAAAATATTGGAGAATCCATACACTTAAGTGCATAGAGAATATACAAGAGCATTTTCTTCAAATGTCATATATTATTAGTGAATATATTATTAGACAAATGTACAATGATGAATAATAATTTAAATAATTTAAACATCACCGTAATGCTATATTACTCATGAATCAAAGAAAAAATTATCACAGAAATTTAAAAAAATAGTTTATATCACAATTTGGTTGTTGTGTTTGATTCAATCAATGTAGTTATGTCAGGATATTATGGCCTTAGATGTTTACAGTGAAAGAAAAGAGAGTACGCACAAATAATCACCTAAATAACAGTATTAGTGAATAAATAAGGCTCTCTTCCTTGTCATAGATGGCAAGAGTTGCAAATAGTTATCAAACTATAATTAGAAAATCTATTTTTAGGGGCAAATGGATGCTTTCTAAAGAAATAAAATAAATATTTCTTTATCTTACTGATCATGAAAAAAGGGACCCAAATAGAAATAAGGCCAGTACCTTAGTTTCTCTCTTCAACGATTTATTCTCTTCCAAATTATATGACTCAATTTGTTGTTATACTCAGAAGTATATTTCACTTTTTTCATCTTATTTCATGGTAATATAACATCATGACTAGGGTATACATGAACACAAATAGATAGCCAGAGAGATAGGTAGATAATATATTTTCTTCATTAAAAATCACTATCAATAATAAAACAACATAATTTTAAAATGAGTTAAGAATATGAACAGATAACTTACCAAAGAAGATATAGAAATAGGAAATAAGCATAAAAATGCTCTACATTGAATGTCATTAGGGGAATTCAAATTCAAACATTAATATCATACCATTACATACCTATTAGAAGGGCCAAAATCCCGGGACACTAACAACAACAAATACAGGGAAGGATATAGAACAATAGGACTTGTTTCTTTGCTTGTAAGAATGCAAAATGAAACTAAGTTTAGCAATTCTTACAAAACTGAATACACCATTACCATATGATCCACAAATATCTTCCTTGGTATTTACCCAAAGTAGTTGAAAAGATATAGCCACACTACACATACAAAAATGCATATGTATATCTTTAGAAATTTTATTCATAATTGCCAAAAATTGTAAGCAATGAAGATGTCCTTTAATAAGTGATATAAGTAGGTACATGTAGACATTGGAATAGCATTGAGCACTTAAATGAAAGAAATTATCAAGCCAATGAAAGACATGGGAGGAAGCTTAAGGGAATTGTATTAAAAGAAAGGGGCCGATCTGAAATGGCAATATATGATGTGATTCAAATTGTATTATCTTTGAAAATGACAAAATTATGAAAACAGCAAAATGATAAGTGATTTCCAGGGTTTGAATTAATAAAATTATGCTTTACAGATGTGTAATGTTGGATACATGTCATTATACAGTTAGAGAGAACACAACACCAAGAGTGAATCCTAATGTAAAAAATGGGTTTTGCATGGTTGTAATATGTCAACACAGGTTTAGCAACTGTAACAAATGTACCACTTTGTGGGAGATGTTGATATTGGAGGAAACTATACATATGTGAGGGAAAAGGGTCTATAGAACTTCTGTATGCCTTCCTGTTAATTTTGCTGTGTATCTAAAATTGTTCTTTGGCACATTATAGCTTACTGGTCTGCCATAAACAAAGATAAACTTGAGTCATTTGTAGGAAAATGGATGCACGTTGAGAACATAATCTTAAGTGAAATAAGTGACACACAAGCTTAAATATCACATGATTTCTCTTATATGAGAAACCAAAATTATAAATGATGAGCAAAAAAAGATAATAGGAAGTAGAGAGGCATCTTTCTCAAATGGGAATGGAATCAAAAAAAAAAGAGAGAGGAAGGAGAGAGGAGGAAGGAATGGGGATAACAAAAGGACTGAAAAATGTGTTATGTACAAGTACCAACTCCACACAAGGGATATAAACATTACATACCACCAACATGAGCTATTAAAATATTTATAAAAAAACAAAACCACACAATTCTTCTTATTATTTACAGTGTACTGTTTCTTCTTTTACAGTTTCTGTTCTATTGAATCTTATTTTAAAATACTAGACATAACCCAGTAAATTGGTCTGAGAACACGCTAGTATATTGTGATCATTATTTACCACACTTCTGAAATCTTGGATGCAAGAGTTCTGCTCTACAACACTCAGTCCCACCTCTCCTGTTCATTTCCTCTACATACAACACTTCAAAAACTATTTAATTTCTCCCCATCATATCTCATGGATTCTACCATCTATCCCCATTGTTCAAAATCCTCATGTACTACTATGGCTTAGGTCTGAAGTGCCACCCAAAGATTCCTATGTTTGGAAATGGATTAGACCATGAGGATGCTATACTCACCAGTGAATTCACCATTGATGAGTCTGGCAGCTGAATATGCTGTTAGGAGGTGGAGATAGGAGGTAGGTCACTAACTCCAGGCATGGCCTAGAAGGGTGTATTCTTGTGTATAGTTCTTCCTTTCTCACTGCTTCTTAACTCCAAGATGTGGGCAGCATTCCTGTGACAGGTCCTCCCATCATGCTGTTTCTGTCTTGGAGCCAATCAAACAGGGACTGAATCCTCTGAAAACTGTTGGCCAAATTTAATTCACTCATGTCAGGCATTTTGTCACAATAATGGAAAATGGATTTCATATCTTGATACCTCTTCACAATCAAAAATGATCCTATGAGTGATCTTTCTAGTCATATCCCTGCAAATATAATGAAATTTCTTATCTCTTTTCCTTCCACACATGTATTTGTAATGAGTTCAAATCCTGTCAGTTACTATTCTGTGCCTGCATCTATGCACACATATTTGCTAGAGGTAAAAACATGTAACTATTCTTGTATTTATTCTACATAAATACTGTTAACTTCAAACATACTAATACACTATCAAATGATGACTTCAGTCCTAATTAAATCTCATGTGAGAACTCATCAAAGCTAACCATTACCAAATATACCTACTTTCTTTTATATGTACTTGTGTACATTACTTCCTTCCCATAATACATATAAACAGCACATTTCTAATCCATATGACAAATCTGACTTTTGGGGACTAAAGTCTTCGAACCAACAAATTATAAACTTTAGCACTTTTCCCTTTCCTCCACCAACGTGGAATATCTGTCCAATTTAACATCATAATGAATAGTTTTAAAAATTGGATGCAATTATAATTGGCAGTAACCTGTACTTAGTAAAACAGAAGGCGAATTAACATTTACTGTTGAGTTTCTAACATCTGTATATATTGGGGTTTTCAAGTAAAAATATATTTGTTAAATGTGCATAACTTCTTTCAAATGTTGTATGACCTAATTTTAGAAAACATGAATTGGTGCAATTGAAAGCCCACTTTATTACATTGTTCCCCTAGAGTTGTCTCATCAAGCCATTTTAATAATGTCATAGCAAGCAATCAATGTGTTGTCTCCACGTTAGTGGATATGAAACTTGTCCTATCTCCAGAACATGTATCTAAGCTTTTATGATTTGGAAATTATTGAGAAAATTGTGGTAAAATTATTGATGTTGCCAAAAGATTGCATCTAAGTCTATAATTAATATCTTGTTTCCTGTCATCTCAACAGAGATAATCAAATTCTAAGCTAATTAGTTAAGGATAAGCCATAAATTACTGTTCATCTGAAAAGAAAATCTGGTTATGAAACAAAAGGCATTCAGAAATTTTAAAAAGCAAATGCACTCACAAACTTGAGTTGTCATTTAGAAATGTTTCATATATAAAGTATAAAATACTTTTCTTGCTCTCTAACACTAACATTGTTTACTGGAGAACAAGATTTATCATCACATAGAGTATTACTACATGGTACATTCTCTAGGTAATCACAAGTAGTTCTATGATTTGGTTCCTTATTTTTCACATGGGCCAGCTACTTTAATAGCTGGAAAATCTGATTTTTTATCATGAGGCCATGAATGTTCTACAAGTTATGATCACATTTAATAAGAGCCTCAATAATGATATCAGTTTTCACTGTTTTTATTTAATTTGTTGTTTTAATTTTGTATTACTAACAAACATAAAAATATAGTTTCACTTAATAAAAACATTTAAATTAAAGTACTTGGCATTATTCCAATTTTTAAAAATGTTACATTCTCAGTTTGTCTTTGTTTCATCTGAATTTTAGCTTTCTTTGAATTCATTTTAAATTAGCAGACAAAGTATGTGCATACTTTGATAGTTTGATACTTCATTCTTAGGGAATTATTTGTCTCAATGGTGTTTAAGTAAGAAGGTGCGTTTATATTTTAAACAATGAAATATTTCTTTGTGTTTGCTCTCTTTCATTATTATAGCTCCCCAAATAAGTATTTTTAAAAATACTAAATAAAATAAGTATTCCAGGAAAGAAGTACTTGATTTCCACTGACTGAATGCATGATTAACTAGATATACATACATCTAAAAACACAAAAATTTTTTTATTTTTCTTTTAAAAGCAGGAAACATTTGTGTTTAGGGGAGAATATGTAGTGAGATTGTCTGTAGTGAAAATCACATTGAGTTCCTTAATTGTCATTTTAAACAATCAATGAATAAATATTATCTATTTTATATTTCACAAGCCATTGGAAAATATATTTAACTTCCTTGTCATTTTCTGCCCTACAGTTTATAACTAATAATCTGTTCATATGAGACAGATGATCCTAAACATGGTTTGTTGTTATTCATTTTTTTCTTTGCTAAGCATTATTTTTGCTACCTTTTGATGTTTTCCTGGTGAACAAACGAGGTCTATAGGTAGATAGGTATATAGATAGATTTTCTTCTCCATGTTCTGAAACATGTTGATAAACTCTGATTTTATAATAGTTATACCCAAGATTAAAATTTCTTTGCAATTTTGATTTGTTTATAATTACAGTTTAAAATTTGTGAACTTTTCTCCAGTTTATTTTTTTATTTTCTGTTTCTTTGGGAACTAAATTCAAGTTTTCCTGATATGATGTCAGAGAAACGAAACACCGTTTTTAGGAAACCTCTCTGTAAATTTCTGTAATTTTGATAGTCAAATACTCTTTTTTAACTTCATAATTCCCCCACTGTCTTACTGTATTCAAGCTACTATAACAAAATATGGTGTACTGGGTGGCTTACAAACAAGAGATTTTCTTTTGTTTTTGTTACCAGGGATGGAACTCCGGTCCTTGCGCTTGCACAACAAGTGGCGAAACCACTGAGCTAAATCCCCGGCCCAAGACATTTTTTTCTGGAAGCTCAAAAATCAAAGATCAAAGTGTGACCAGATTTGTTGTAGACCATCTTCCTGCAGTCCTGTGGCAGAAAAGGGGTAAGGCAGCACTTTGGAATTCTTTCTGAGGGAACTAATTCATAGGAATTCCATTTATATGATCTTATCACTATCCAAAGGTCTCATGTAATATCATCATATCAGTATGTAAAAATTTTATGGGGACAAAACAATCAGATCACAGCAACTATCCCATTACTTTTACTGTTACTTTTCTAACTACTCATCATATAAGAAACAGTATATAAGGAAATAACAATTTAATATGTATTTTAAGTATCTTCAACTATGTTCTTACTAGAATTTTTTCATGAAACCCCACTTATTAGATCCAGAGTGAGAATCTCAAATGCCTAAATAATTAGCACAAACATTTCCAATACTTATATATTGTTGTATTTAATAAATCTACTCTATATACATTATTTTAATTTGTTCAACAAATATGCACTGACATAGGTCAATTTATTGTTCTTTGCTTTGTTGTGCTTCACAGGTACTGTGTTGTTTTCACAAGTTGAAACTTTGCAACAACCCAGTGTTGAGCATGTCTATGGGTGCTATGCTTCCAATGGTATGAGAGCACCTTGTATCTCTATATCACATTTTTCTAACTCTCATTTATTTCAAAACTTTTACTTATTATGATATTTATTGTTGTGATCTGTGATCAGTCACCTTTGATGGTACTATTATAATTGTTTGGGGTGTCATGAGCCCCACTCACATAAGAAAAACTTACTAAATATTGCCCAGGTTCCAGCTGTTCCACCAATTGGCCATTTGGCCATCTCTCTTGCCATCTCCGTATTCCCCAAGGCACAGTATTGAAATTAGGCCGATTAATGACTCTACTACTGACTCCTAAGTGTTCAAGTGAAATGAAAAGTTGCACATCTCTCACACACACAACTTGAAATGCTTTTACTTAGTGACAAAAGCATATGAGAAGCTAGATAGAGTGAAAGCTGCACATTTTGGGTCAAACAGTTAGCTAAGTTTTGAATGTACAGAAATATTCTTGAAGGAAGTTAAAAGTGCTGTCCTACTGAACACATTAGTGGTAAGAGCTTTGCTACTGATCTGGAGGGAGCTTTAGTGGTTTAGACAGAAGATCAAACCAGACATTTCATTCCTTTAATCCAAAGCTTCATCCAGAACAAATTTAATTTCTTCCATTGTTTGAAAACTGGAAGCAGTGAAGAAACCTCAGAAGGAAAGTTTGTGGCTAGGAGAGATTGGATAACAAAGTTTAAGAAAAGAAATTAAAACATAAAAGTCTAAGGTGAAGCACCAAGTGCTGCTGCAGAAATTGCAGCTAGTTATCCAGAAGGCATAGATACAATAATTGATAAACGTAGCTAAACTTAACAACTGATTTTCAATGCAGATACAGTCTTAACAGAAAAAGAAGATGCAACTCAGACTTCCATAGCTAGAGAGGAGAAATCAATGCCTGCATTCACATCCTTGAAAAACAAGCCATCATTTTTGTTAGGGACTAATGATATTATTGACATTAAGCTGAAACTATGACCCATTTAACACTCTGAAAACTATAGAGCTTTTTAAAATTATAGTAAATCTGCTTTGCCTGTGCTCTGTAAATGGGGCAATGAAGACTGAGTGATGATATACATTATTACAACAGGGTTATTGAATATTTTCAGCCAACTATTAAGAAGTACTATTCACAAAAAAGATTTTCAAATTATTGCTGCTAATTAGCAATGTGTCTTGTCATTCAAGAGTCTGATGGAAATATACAATGAGATGTTTTCATGCTTTCTAACACAATGTCCATTTTCCAGCCATGGATGAGGGAGTATTTTCAAGTTTCAAGTAGAATTATTATACAAGAATTACATTTTCAAGGCAATAGCTGCCATGGATAGTGACTTCTATGATCATTCTTGGCAAAGTAAATTCAACACCATTGTAGACATCATTAAAAACATTCATTATTCATAGGAGGGGGCAACTACCAAAAGGAATAAATGGTTTAAGGAAGTTGATTCCAACCTAATGAGTAACTCTGAGGGGATCCATATCTTAGTAGGGGAAAGAACTTCATATGTGCTGGAAGTAGCAAGAGAAGTAGAATAAAAAGTAGAACCTGAAGATGTCATTGAATTGGTTCAATATTATGAAAAAAAAGCAAATAAGGGATTGCTTCCTATGAAAATCAAAGAAAATTCTTTCTGGGGATGGAATTCACTGCAAGTGAACATGTGGGAACACAATTGAAATGAAAATGAATGATTTAGAATATTGCATAAGCTTAGTTGTTAAAGCAAAGGTAGGATTGGAGAGGATCGACTCCAATTTTAAAAGAAGTTATGCTGTAGGTAAAATGCTAGCTAATAACACTAGAGAACACGGTCATAAAATAAAGAGTCACTCAATGTGAAAAACTTGTTTAGGGTCTTATTTTTAAAAGTTTGCAAAACCACACAGCAGCCAACACCCTGGTTGGCCAGCAGCCATGTGCCCTGGGTCAAGATTCTCCACCATCAAAGAGAGTGCACCTCACTGAAGGCTAAGATGACCATATGCATTTTTAGCAATAAAGTATTTTAACTTAAGCTAATTGCATATTTTTAGACAATGCTGTTGCACAGTTAATCATATAGTATAGAATAAAAATAATATTTATATGCCCTGGGAAACCAAAAAGTTTGTGGGACTTCTTTTATTGACATATTTGCTAATTTATGATGGTCTGAGACCAAACCTGCAATATCTCTTTGATAGTCCTTTATAAAGTTTCTGTTATAACCCTGTCACTTCTATTGGTTTTGGAGAATAAAAGAGAAACATTTGTTTCTCTTATACAATTACAATCTTAATAGGAGAAGGGCAATGAACAAATTAAAAAGTAAATATGTAGTATGCTATATAGCTAATGTGGATAATCTTTATAATGAAAAATAAAGTAGGAATTGAAATTAATACTAATTACTATTTTTGTCATAAATTGAAGCAAAACTTGCTTAAGAAGGTGTTATTTGAGCAGAACATGTATAAATGCAAACTGAAAACTAGATAAATTTGTAACAGTGCATTAGATGAAGTAAGTAGCAAATATAAATGATGTGAACCAGGAATGAATTTGTCATAATGAACAAATATTAATGTCATTATGACTATATACAGTAAATTAGGAGAATGAAAGGAAGCCAGGACTACATTTTGGGGTACAATTGGCTTTAGAGATAAGATGTTTTCATTTTGGAACACATTCATCCTGTTTATGGAAATACTTTTACAATCTCCAACTCTGCTTACTAAATACTAGTACAAGAGCTGAGATCCCAAACACACACACTCACACATTTCCAAACACATAGTGAAGTGTTAGTTTTGCTCTCTTTTGACAGCCATCCAATCATCTTTTAAATTAGCAAAATGATGTTATGGCTTTGCATTTGTAGCTTTATTTTATATGAAGTGAAGTCATTGTCATATTCTATAGCACTAATGTAACAATTGGTATGTACAAGGAATGACTGAAATCTATTGGGACATGTTTAAATTTTAAAAATATTATTACACTAGCAGGCACATTGCCATTAACCTCCTCAAAATATTTCTCTGCATTCCAAACACACTTATCTCATTGTTCTGGACATTATCTCTTTTGTGAGTATCTTTATGAGTTATGATAAAATTATGGTGAATGCTGATAATGAAGGACCATCCAGTGAAAAGGCAGGCCCCGCAATATAATACAGTATGTCCTCATCCACCTTATTCTCTGTATCTGGTACCCTGAAAATTATGACTCTCTCCTCAAGTCCACATGACATTGAAATGTATACACTTTGAATCAGTTCAAGATATCCAGGGAGCCATAACACTCATGAAAAAGGACTTCCAAAACTGCTTCAGAAAGTGACAAGTATGATGGGATAAGTGTATTCAAAGTAAGAAGAGTATCCTGAGGGTGATTAATAATGACACCATCTCTTTTGCTCTGATTTTTAACACACCACATTTTTAGATCATGCTGTAAGTTCAATAACATTTATGTATATTTTTACATTTTGAAAAAAATTAATCAGAGAGAAGAGTGGAAAGGGAGAGGAAGTTACACCTTTCCAGTCCATCTCCCAGGGACCTGCCACTTCTCACCTCCCAGGGACCTGCCACTTCTCACCTCCCAGGGACCTGCCACTTCTCACCTCCCAACACCAAGCCAGCTGTAGCACTCCCACCATCCAATCACCTTACATAAGCCCTCCCAGGGCTGGAGACCTGAGGGGACATTCAGATAAAAACCATAACAAGGAATATCAGAATTTGATTAGAAAAATAAGTCATGAAATAGTCATTAAAAAATTTATGAGAGTTGAGGGTAGTGGCACACTCCTGCAATCCCAGCATTCAGAAGGATGAGGCAGGAGGATAGCCATGAGTTTGAGGCCAGCCTGGGCTACATAGTGAGGTCAAGGCCAGCTGTACTACAAAACAAGAACCTGTCTCAAAAAGAATTATGAGTGCCCTTTTTGTCATATAGTGTCATAATCATTACAAATTATCAATAGTTTAAATATTTGTCAATTATGCAATTTGTGTTAAAAGGGTTGTACTCTTGTTTTAGTTTGTATTTTCATTCAACTAGTAAGTTTATGTATGTTTCTATTTAAAAGATATTTCTATTTCTCATTCTGAAACTCATCTTCATACTTTTTTGCATATTTTTCCAATTTTTAACATTAAAACATCTTAACTGATATATTAAAATGCAAAAGTTATACCTATAAATGAGGTACCATGTAATGTTTGGTAAATGTATATATTGTAAAGTAATAACTCGGATTAAAGACATTTATTTTCTCAAATACTTTTCTTATAGTAAGATCTTTAAAAGTTCTATCTTATAGCCCAATTTTCATATTTTTATTTTGCTTAATATGTACATGAAGAAGAGGTAATGGAAATATATTTATCAAATGTAAATAACACATGAGGAATTTAAAGACAGAGATGGTATTTACTTCATTTCATTTTAATTATAGAATTTATACTTCTACCAAATTCTATTACATTTATCAAATTAAAAATTAGAAAATGTAATGTCAATAAAATCATCCTGATTGTATTACTTAGGACAAGTTGATTGCTCTTATATATTCTCCTGATACAAAGTTTTGTCAGGAGATGGTGTTCCATTAGTAATTATTTCTGCATGTTCAGGGTTTGCTGAGCAAAGAGCACCGGGACTGCAAGACTGACTAAATAGTAATAAAGCTTGGAAATTAGAGACAATGAATTTCCCCAGAGTCCTTTGCTCCTGTTCTAGTGGAAATAAACTTTAGAGACACTGTTATTAGGTTTCCCAGTGAAGAGGACTTTTTCCTCCTCCCCAAAGGCAAACTTGTGTACATTCCAGCATTAAAGAGATCTCTCTGTTTCTCAGAGAGGAGGGAGGAGTAGGAGCCTCTACCTGAGCTCTGTGTTTCACATTCCAGAAACCCTCTCTGCTGCAAATCCGTCTGGGTGTACAGGCCTTACCTGGTTCTCAGCATGTCCTGCTGTGGAGATTGGATGTAGGGCTTGGGGAAGTGACTCAAGCTGTGTTTTGAATGAAAGGTTTTTTCCTTGATGATCACCACAGGTAAGTGTGTATGTGTGTGTCTTAATTACTTTTTTCTCATAACTGAGACAAGATACCCAACACCCAAAATTAAAGGAGAAAGGTTTATTTAGTTCACAGTGCATAGGGGTTTCAGTTCATATTCGGCCGGCTCCAAGGCAGGGCAGAGGCGCGTCACAGAGGAGAAATGGTTCATGGCAGGTCAAAGGCAGCGAAGTAGTAAAGAACGGTAAGTGGCAAGCAGTGACAAGAGAATCTCTCTTCTGTCCATTATATTCTATCTAGGCTACACACCCTTAGGTTGGGTAGCACTCACACCCAGGATGGGGCAGCCTTAATCCTAATATCACATCATGAATCAATCCCAACATCTCATCCTTAATCTCATCATCCCATGCTCTAGATCCATCCACCTCCAAAACAGTCCTACCTATAATCACATGAAGCTTTTGGGGACATCTAGATACAAGCCATAACAGAGTGTGTGTGTGTGTGTGTGTGTGTGTGTGTGTGTGTGTGTGTGTGGCAGCTGACTTGTTAGGTTGCAAGTATATAGTAATTCATATACTGTACCATCTTTACTTTATCATCTTTTATTTCTTTTTATCGTTTTTAGAAAATAAATTTTTTTAGAAAATAAAATCAACACATTATGTTAACATCCTAATATATATTGTAATATATAGTATGTTTAACAAGTACTGTGCAATAAAGAAAAAAGCTAAATATCAGATAACTTTGTAACAGCAACTCTTGATCTGAAGAAGGTGATATGAATCTCAAAACATAAACATGATAGTCTGAGGATTGTTAGAACCTTGAAGTTTAGAAAAACTTTCACTTAATTTTGCTGTGTTCTTTCCTAGAAATAAACTTTTTGCACCTATGAAAGGTTTATATCACTTTTACATACCAAACATAATGATCCCATCTTTATCTATTCCTTAAGAACATTTTCTTGGAGTATAATCAGTAACTTAAACCCTAGCTAAATCTGTATTTACTTCATCTATAAAAATATATAATGCCAGGATTTGGGAACAATAAAAGATATGTATACCTCTAATGAACTTTAAAAATAGATTAGTTATTTGAACCGGATCATAGTTCATCTCTTTGCAAACAACAAGAGGTCCTTAGTATATCAAGTGATCTCAAAATGTGTCCAAGTTATAAACTGAATGTTTATTATTTCCTTGGAGAGTCAGAGAATCCCCTGTTGCCTGAAAACTTAGGTGAGGTTGTGTTTTAAATTTATCCTTTTTGAGATTTTATAAAAAAGAAAAGTCAGGTGAGCTTCAGTGCACAATAAGCAAATGATGTATCTGAATAGAAAAGTGAGAAAAGAGACATTGCTCCAAAACAAGTTTGTGAGATCTGTGCACACAGTGAAATGGTTTTTAGTATATGTGTGATCATTTTCTTATATAACATTTTTGACTACATGTTGAAGTTTAGCCTAGTGTTCTAAGATAGGAAATTAAGAAATTTAAACAAATGTTTTAATAACAATAACAGGTTTCTTGGAATTTGCTATATTCTGGACACTGCAAAATCTGATAAGTTGATTATCATAACAATCCCATATTTTGCGTTATGTCTCATCTTTCTTTAAAATATTTTGAGAAGTTTTAGATTCACAGAAAAACTGATCATCTTAAAAATACTTCTCCTATATTCCTATCCCCATTAATACAAAGCCTGCACCACTATAAAATCCTTTTATAAAAAACTTTTTACAGATTCACTATTACAAAGATAGTTTTTAGGGATCATACATGTATTTCAAACTAGTTCATATCATTATTATTCATCAAGAATTTAACTCATTTGAGAAGTAAAAAATATTTAAAACTCATATTGCTGATTTTTAGACTATTTTTATGAAAATTTCATTTTAAGATGTTGAAGAGGTATCATATAATGAATGAACTAGAAAGATTCCTCTATAATGGCATTGGGTTCTAGGAAATGCTGGGCTCTTTTACTAAGAATACAATTAAAATTGAAAAGGAATGGGTGATAACAGAAAACATTATTGTAATAAAATATGGGTTTAGCAAAAGTATTGATAGACCAATAATGGTACTGAATTTTAGAATTTAATATCAATAATGCTCAGCAAACTTAGAGTTTTACAGTTGCCCAAACAATAAGTTATATATAAAAATATTATGAAAACTTAAAGTATTATATAAACCTGTGCTACTTGTTACTAATAAGGTCCATGTTATTTAATTTATATAAGTGTTTGCTTTCATGGTATCTGAGTTGGATGCGAAAAATATTTAGTAGAAAATAGGCCTCCTGTCAAAACTCATCAGATATTCTTTGAACCTATGAATTTCCAATTCATATCACTTCTTCCTGGGCTGATTAATTGAAAGTCATTCAGCTGAAATACTGTTGCTCTTTCTCTCTGTACCGTTGCTTTATACACATGATTTGATCTGCATAAGGGAAAAATATTTCCTGTCCATACAATTTCAAAAGTAAAGTATATAAATAAAATGAGCCCATATAATGAAGAACTAATCAATCAAACAATCGTGGCTATAATAGCAAACATATAAAAGAGGCTTTCTGTTTCTCTTTAAAATAATCTCAAGATTTATATTTATGCATTGTCTGATCTATTATCATATAGAATACATAGAACTCCTGCAGATCAATACAACAATTTACACACCTGTCAGAGTATGTGAAGGAAACTTACTTAAATTACTAAACTACTCTCAAAGGAAAATCCTTTAAATTTAAATAACAGATTCCTAGAAAAAAGCAGGTTTGTCAAAGGTGTCTTGTTAAAGATTTAATGACAGCTTCCTATCAAGTACAAGATAGGAAATTCATTATTAGTAAAAATAAATTCACATAAAATTATTTCAGATATTAAAGTTTCCAGAGATGTTAAAGTTTTAAAGTTATTTCATAAAAAATGATTAAAATAGATTGTAAGTTCCATTTTACAAATTATTAATATGCAATTCATAGAGTTATAATAACTTGCCCAAATAGTTCCTCCTCCTTGAATCTTATTTAATTTACTACTCAAACAATACTGTCACATTGCATCTTTGATACATTAAATAGAATGTATGCTGGTCATGCTAAATAGATAAAATGAACTTGACCATAAAAATGATATAGGTATGCCTTACTGAAAAAAGAAATACAAAATTTCATGTGTAGCAATTGCAAAATAACTAGAAGCTCAATGTCTAATAAACAATATAGCAAACAATAAATAGTAATATAGATAATTTAAGAAATAAAGTAAAAGAGATGACAAGAAACACATATAGGAGAATTAAATAATTTATAACCAGTTATAATAATAGTTTACTACTTTGTTCAATATGTAAAATGCCAAAATGTTCTCTTTTTATAATTGCTATCTTTGTATAATAATTCTAAAAGCACATCAATAAATTCTACAGCGAAACTTCTTTAGAATACATTGCTTCTGTTTAAAGATCAAAAGGCATTTGTCTAAGTTGCTCTTCTCATTGCTGAGACAAAATACCCAACACTCAAAGTTAAAGGAAAAATGGTTTATTTAGCTCACATTTTGTAGAGATTTCAGACTGTAATTGGCTGGCTCCAAGCCAGAAGGGCAACAGTTCATGGCAGCTGAAGGCAGCAAAAGCAATGAAGGACCTTAACAGCATCTTTTTGCCCCTTTTATCCCACCCAGACTACCAGGATTAGGGTGGTGCTAAACCATTCACTCACTTGTAGTGGTTTCGTAATCACACATCCTTAATCCCAGCATCACACATTCCAGATTCAGCCACCTCTGAAAAAGAAAACCATGTCTCATCTGCAGGAAGCTTTAGGGAAACATCTAAACCTAAGCCATAACCACATTCATCTGTATTTATTCCCTTTTGATCCTGAGAAATTGCCAGGGTGCTATTAATAGAGAACAAATAAAAAGAAGGAAGAAGTGGAGGAAGGAATGGGAGAAAAAAAGTAAGAGAGAGAGAGAGATAGGAGTGGGGGGACATAGGAGAGTGAGGAGAGAGAGAAAGAATAATCAAAACAGGTGAGAGATCATCAAAGAACTAAAATTTTTCAACATGAATGAGTATCACAGAAGATGGGTAGATTTGGAAGATGGGTGATTGGTGAAAAAGAGTAGATAAAGCTCTGAGATACATATGAGGAGACTATAGTGAAGGCAACTTGAACTGTTTCTACCATGCTCCTGAACTCAGGACTCACAGATACAAGGCAGTAGGGGTAGTGGGAAGGTCTGGAGAGAGGCTTAACCGAAAGCACAAAAATGAATCTATAACTCAGTACAAGCTAATTCATCTCCATTAGCCATATATTACCAATAATGCTATTACAGCGAGAAAAGAAAGAAAATTAAAGCAGAACAGGAAGAGTACAATCTTCTTATAAAAATTTCAGAGTGTAAATCTGTTACCTACACACAATCATATTCTCAGAATATACAACCGAAGAGAGCCTCCATATTTCCAAATAAGAATTGTTTTTAATCTAAAATTATTTTAACAAGGTAATTAAAATATTAAAAACATTTTATATGGGAAGATTTAGAAGAGTGGAATAATAACTAGTAAAGATCTCCAGGAGAAATGAAGACAAAAAATGGCTCAAAAAGTGGCTGATTATAATTATAAATTAAAAGCCACATAAACCTCACAAAATAAAGGAAAATATGTAATGCACCCTAACCATACTCTTTCCCCCCCCCCATTAAGTTTACTGGTACATTTTAGGTATAAAATACAGTTACATTCATCATTAGGATCTTGTGCCATTACATGAGTATCTTGGTTCTTATTTTTTTTCCCCTTCCCTTGCCCTCCCTTCACCCCCTCCACCCTTCCCTATTTGGAAAGACTTTGTTTCCATTATTTTCCTTTTCTCATATGTTTTCTTTTCTCTTTTTTCCTTTCCCCTACCCCTCCCAATTTCCCTGCTCCTTTAGACCTTTTCTTCCTGTTACACAATATCAATTATACATTTTTTAAATTACAATATTAAGATCTAGGAGACATTACCACACATTTTACAGAATTTAAAAGGATATAGAAAGCATATTACAAAAATCTGAAATAAATTTGACAACTTCTAAGAAGTACCTTGGAAGACAAATTAATGAAACTAACTCTGGAGGAAATATAAAATTTGAATAGCATCTATTAAAGAAAGTATATTCCTAGTTTGAAAACCTACCTATGTGACAACAGCAGGCTCATATACATTTTAACTGATAAATTATATCAAAAAATTAAAGCAGAAAAAGAAGGAACACTTCTCCCTTCATTTTAGGAACTCAACATTGTGCTAATCCTAAAACTGGATAAAGATAATAGAAGAAAAAAATATGAACATAGATAGAAATTTGTTTAACAAAACAAACTATCAGAAGTCAGATCTGGCAGGATGCAGAAAGTGGTTTTGTTATAGGGTTGGCAGTGTTGGTTCATCATTGGAAGATTCACCCCAAAAGTCATCATTTTAACAGAGGAAAGGAAAAAGCCATATGATCCTGTCACTAGTTGGAGAAAAAGTATTAGACTAAATTCTACAGCTGTTCATGGTAAAAGCTATCAGGAGACTAGAACAGAACGTTCTCACCAGATTAAAGACATGTACTCCATACTTCCAGCGAGAGTGCCTTATATGAATGGGGAAGATACAATGCTTTCTTCTTAAGGTGGGGAGCAAGGGCAGACATGCTTACTCTTTATCTGTCCATTCAACTTTGAAACCTAGGCCCCACCAAAATAGTCTGACAATAAAATGACACAAATAGGATAAGATTGGCAAGGTAGAAGCAAAATCTTTATATGTAGATGAAATGATCATCTACAGAGAAAATACTAAGAAATCTCTAGGAGGCCCTAGAGCTCGTATTTGAATTTAGCAGTATTAGAAAACACAAGGTATATATAAAAATTCAGGTCTGTGTATACTTGCTATAAATGAAGAATTGGATATTGAAATTTAAAAGTTATGTAGGAGTACAAAGGACCTAGAGAAGTTAAAAAAAACAAAAAAAAAAACAAAAACAGTGTTGGAAGACATTTAGTACCTAATTTTAAGACTTCTCTAAAGCTACAGTAATCAAGGCAGTGTTGATGTAAGGAAAGACATATAGATCATTGGAATAAAACAGAGAATCTAGAAATAGAACCACACATATATGGTCCACTGAGTTTTGAAAGATTGTTGAACATTAGCGTTCTATAGAATATAAATTCAATTCAAGAGCCGAGGAAGAGATAGTGTTTGCAGCAAACAACACTAGAACACCTGGTATCTGTATATAAAAAATTAAACTCAGCCCTTTATTTCCATACATGAAAATAACTTGAAGGGATCTATGAACCTAAATAAGAAAGCCTAAAAGTATAAAACTTTAAGAAGAAATTGAAAGGGAAAATATTTATGAATTCAGTGTAGGCAAGAATTACCTAGGATACAAAAGACATGATGTATAAAAGAAAAAAAATTGATAAATGAGATTCCATCAAAATTTAGAACTTTAAATGACATCATTAAAATGAAAAGTAGTCCTTAAATGGAGCATATTTACAATGCATATAACCTATGACCAGAATATATAAAGAATTCTTAGAGCTCATTAATAGACAACCCAATTAAAAAGTAGACACAAGAAGACAGTACATAGCCAGTACAGCATAAGGAATGGTGTGCAACTCTAGAATCAGAAAAATACTAATCAGTACAATAACAAGATTGAATTATACACTCATTAGGGAGATGAAGTTAAAAGTTTTAAAAGCCTTGTCATGACTTTTTCTTTTTGTTGGATTCTCCCCCTTTGCGTTTAATTTGTCATGCCCAATGGATTCATTCTGCTTGGTTTCCTGGGGTTGTGATCCTCATTGTTTTCTCCTAGGGTATTGTCTAAAATATTTTGGAGTGCTAGTTTGTTATTCATGAAGTTCCTGAGGTGCTCTTTATCATGAAAGTATCTTATTTCTCCATCAGCTTTGAAAAATAGTTTTGCAGGGTACATCAATCTGGGTCGGAGGCTGTTTTCCTTCAGGGCTTGAAATACATCACTCCAAGCTCTTCTTGTCTTGAGGGTTTGCATTGAGAAGTCTGCTGTGATTCTGCTGGGCTTTCCTTTATATTTGATTTGTTTCTTTTCTCTCACTGCTTGTAGAATTTTGTTTTTCTTTTGGATTTCTGGAATCCTAACTATTATATGCCTATGTGTAGTTTTTCTTTGATTAAGGCTAGTTGGAATCCTACATGCCTCACTTATCTGTAGGTCAAGTTCTTTTCCCCTCCTTGGGAAGTTTCCTGTCATCACTTCTGTGAACAGTTTTTTTATGTCATTTGCACTCTCTCCTCTTTCTTCATTGACTCCAATCAGTCTTATGTTATTCTTCTTTGCATCGTCTAGCAGCTGCTGGATTGATTTCTCGTATCCCCTTACAATTTTAAAGCAATTTTTATTTTCCTCCTCACTAATTGCAATCTTATTTTCTATATGTGAAATTCTATCCTCACTTTGATTCATTCTTCTGTGCAGTCTTTTGAAGGAGTTTTTAATCTCTTGGAAATCTGTTTGTATCTGTTTTATGGATTCCATTTGTTTCCTATGTTGGGATTCCATCATGTTCCTCAGATCCTCTGTTTTTTTATCTGTGTCCTCTCTAGATTTATTAATCATGTCTTGCACCATGAGCACAATCTTTGCCATTATCTGAGTAATTATTTCTGATTTCATTTTTCCCAGATCCTCTTTTGTTGCCAGTTCAGAGAGTCCAGGTGGTTGAGTATCAGATTCTTCCATTTCTTTTCCCTTTGGGGTTTGTGTGGGTGATCTGGAATCTGTTTTCAAGGCTTGTTTACATGTCTTCTCATTTCCACCCTGTGGGGGGGGGTTGCTTCTGGTGCAGTGTGGCTCATCTTCTCTGCCCTAGGAGCTTGGGATGGTGGCGGGGGAGCTTCCTTCCAGGTGCTGGGACTGGCTCACTTTCTCTGTCCTAAGAGCCTGGGATGGTCGTGGGGGAGCTTCCTACCAGGTGAACATACTCTTAATGGGGGAATTTAACTATTAGTTGTGAACACCATTTAAATAATGATATTTTTAAAACTGCTTACTTGGATACATGATTTATATTTGAGCTATTAATGAAAGGTTATTAACTCTGATTTGAAAGGAACTGAACAAAATAAAGTTCTCATTTAAATTGCATGTGTCAGTCATCTTGTTCCAGCAATGAAAACCTGATGAGTATAGATCATTGGTGCAGAGAAGTGGAGTCATTTCTATAACTATACCTGAAGTTTGAAACTGATTTGTCAGAGCAGTTTGGAAATGTCTGGGTATCCAGGAAAGAAGTCCTAACCTGCTGTAAGCACAAATCAAATAGGAATTCTAGTGGGAGCTCAGAAGAGCAGAATGTTAATAGGAATGCCAATGGTAAAGACAGTGCTCATGAGGTTTCAGATGGGAATGAGAACTCTACTGGAAATTTGAGTAGAGACCCAGATATGTTCCATTCTGGCAAAAAATTTATCTACATTTTGGCTATGTCCTAAAATTGTATGCAAAGGTAAGTTTAAAGCCAGCAGACTAATTGATCTGGTGAAGGAGATTTCAAAGCACCCCAATGTTAAAGCTATTGCATGGGTATTGATACCCATAATTTGACAGAATTACACTGAGAACTGGGAGCAAAAAGCATATTGGAAGTATTGGAAAACTTTCAGTTTGGGCAGAAAATAAGTATGCATAAATTTGGGGCTAGAAGAGGTATGGTTGCTGAAGAGTTTAGTGTCATTAAAAACAAGCTAAGGTAGGCCTTGTGTTAGACATCTGTAATCCCAGCATGCAGGAGGATGAGGAATGAGGGTTGCCATGAGTCTGAGGCCAGCCTGCACTACATAGTGAGACCCTGTCACATAAAACAAAATAAAAACCAAAGATAACAAAACAGAAACCAAGTACTTTGAGAAGCAACAAGAGTAAAGAAATTTTCAGGGCATCTCAGGAATTGACTCCATTCATCCTAGGCTCACGGTATAAAAAATAATGGTTTTTGAAAAATACACTTGAAAATATTGCTCCTGGGCTAGTCAAGAAAGGCCACCTACTGAACTAGTTCCCAGGGCTCATTTCAATATGTACAGTCATCCAGGCACACAGAGGCCACTGTAGCCATGATCCAAGGGAGGAGCCTGGCTACTGTTAGAGGAGACAGCAGATCTTGTTATCATTCATGTAATGATTTCACAGGTGTGCAGAATTCAAGATTTATGGGGTCATGGAGGCTTCCACACAGATTTCAAAGTAAGGTCTGGATGGCTAAGCAAAAATCATGACAGGCTTGGTGTTCTTGCCAGGAGCGCCTGGATGAAGCTGTGAGAATGAAGCCAAAACTCCAAAGGAGAGCCCACCACATTAGAAATACCAGGAATATGGGATACCACAGACAGTGTGCAGAGCCAGCCAGAGAGGCTACGTGAAGTCCAACCAGAGAATGTTTGCAGTACATAATGTTTACATACCTTGCATGAAGGTGGTACATAGGTATAACACCCCAACTCCTTTTGTTCTTTCTATCACCCTTCCCTCCTTCCTCCATATCTCCATGTCTTGATACTCTGACCTTTTGAGAACAATCCATCTCTTTACTTCCTATTATTTATCTTTTATTTTCATTTTCATTATGATTTTCTCACATGAGAAAAACTATGTGATATTTAAGCTTGTCCATCTGATTTATTTCACTTACCATTACAGTCTTCTTACAAATGACAAAAGTTTATGTTTCTTTATGGTCGAGTAATACTTTATTCTGCATATATACAAAATTTTCTTTATCCATTCATCTATTACTGGGCCACTTCTAACATTTATCTATTGTGAATTGTGCTGTTATGAATATGAACGTGCCTGCATCACCATAATATGATGTCTTTAACATTTTTGACTAGATACTTAGAAAGAGAATAGCTGGATTAAATCACATTTCTAGTTTTAGATTTTTTAACAATCTCCATACTGATTTCCATAGTGGTTGTACTAGTTTACATTTGCACCAAAAATATAGAAAGGTTTGTTTTTCAGTGCAGCCTCTCCAAAATTTGTTGTTATTTGATTTCTTTTTTAAAAATTTGATTTCTTGATAATGACCATCACCTTGTTTTTTTCCCCTTCAATTTGGAGAGTCAGGTTTAAGGAGATATATTTCGGGATGAAGTTGACAAGGGATGAAATGTAACAAGTAAGCTGGATTGTCAACTTGATTAGTTTGAGAGACACTAATTGTTAGTACAGGACACTACTGGGTATGTCCATGTTGAATGTGGAGTCACGACTCTGGGGACAGTGTCTATCTCATGGCCTCTTCCTCTCTGATTCTCTTCCCCTGCTGTCTGCTTCCCAGGTACCATGAATTGAGGAGCTTTCCTTCAAGATATCTTTCCACCATAAAGTTTCTACCTTGGAACCAGTAAATCATGGACTGAAGCCTTCGAAACCATGAACCAGAATAAACCTCTCCTCCTAATGTTTTGGATCAGGTATTTTGTTCTAGTGATGAAAAGTTTGCTAATACAAAAAGACACTCAGAGCAATATTGTTAGAAATTTTGAATGTTATCTTTCTTGAATTAATAGTCTTCAGTGAAAAAGAAAGAAATAATATATATTCTTCCTTTTAAGTAGAACAAAAATGTAAATGAGAATTGCATGAAGTTGTAAAATTAACAGAAAATAACTAAAATTAATAACAATCATAGTAGAAATGAACAGAAAGAGTAAAAAAGCAAATAGTTTAAATAAAGTAATAGGCATTGTCTAAAATTGCTAGAATTTAAACATGATTTTTTTTTAAAAAGAGACTAAAGTTGCAAAGTATGTTGTTTTTCATTGAAAACCTGCATTGCTAGCTTTTTAAATTTAAAAAAAAAATTTATCAGTACACATTTGTAGTACATGTTTGCATTCTTTGTGGGGAATTCATACATGTACATAATACATCTTTATTCATTTTTTTCATTTCTTTCCACTTCGCTCCCACTCCCTTCCATCCCATAATCACTTTCCTTTTTCTGTACATGTTTGCAGTACATCATGTCTGCATTCCTTGTTTGGGGTTGGTGAACGCACAAAATACATCTTCATTCCTTTTTTCACCCCTTTCCCTCCCCTTTCTCCTCACTCCCTCCATCTCAATCCCCTCCCTGTTTGAGAAAAATCCAACTCCCAAATTTCTATTACATATCTTTTATTTTGCTTTCTATTTATACTTACAGCTTCTCATAAGGCAATATTTGTTTATATGTCTGATTTATTTCATTTAATATTAAGATCTCAAGGAGCTTCCATTTTCCTTAAATATCAATTACACATTGAAATCTATATGTATTTCATAAAATAAGAACAATCATTTCAATTTTAATTACTTTTTGTATAAGTGGTCTGAATGCAAATCTCATACAGGAATGTTGTAGCAGATGTGGACAGAAATAGATAGAAGCTCTTCCCATCCACTAAGCATACACAAATGCTGATCAAGCTTCCCAAGTACATCACACTATTTGTGAATGTTTTCTCTGCATGGCCATTACTACATGAAATAAAGTATGTTTCCTCTGTTGGGAGAATTCAACTGCAAGAAATACAATAGGTTTGTGGGTTCTTGCATTATTGGTATTCTCCCTTATCTTGTTTTTTTCACCAGGGAGAAATATTTCACGAAAAGCAAAATATCTCTGTATGATAATCTCTCATTTTCTTCCCAGTTGTGATTTCCATTAACCCAAAGATATACATGATTGAACTACATTTGTTTTTCTGTTGATATTTGCTTTGGTATTTCTAATTTCTTAGTTACTTAAAAAAGCATTATGACCTGTAATATAGTATAATTACTTTTACTAACAAGAATGCAATATAGTAGTAAGGACAGAAGATTGGAAGATGAACTTGACTACTTTAGTAGCCTTTCAATAATTAGCTACAGGAAAAATATCCTAACTTGCATGAGAAGTAATTTTGTAGGCAAATAATGAAACCTATTATGAAAATAAAAGAAGAAAACAAACTTGTTATCTGTAATGAAATTTCTATCTAGGTCAGTGATGGCAAATCTTTTAGAGCTTTCACTGATACAAACAGCCTGCTGCAGCGTGAATGCCATAGTTTCACCACCACTGACTTAATACATCCAGGCATAAAGAGAGCATTTTGCTGTAAAACCTGCTTACCAACCAAAACAGAACTTTCAACTTCTTTCTTTTTTGTTTTTAAATTAATTAATTAAATTTTTAAAAGTTAATTTTATTGGTCCACTTTTGATATACATAATGATCATATTCATTGTAGAAAAGATGGCCACCTCCGAGTTCCTGCAGGAAAGATGGCTGGGGTCCTTTGTCACCCAAGAGCTCATAAACAAAAACAAAATTTTGCCAAACACTTTCATTTGGAAACCAAATTGTTCATAAACAAAAGCATTCATGAACCGAGGTACCATTGTATATGTATATTTATATAAAGTCTACTTAAAGTATATATTATAAATTCATAATATACAAAAACATATATATATGTTAACTTCGTGTAATGTGTGTTAGTTACAAAAGGACTTTTTTTGTAAAGTTTAGTAAGAGAATCTCCTTTCCCCAGATATATTTGAAAGAATGCTGCTTTACTTTAGCCAGCCTGAACTTTAATTCTTTTGAAATGATGAAGCTCTTCTAACTTAATGTAATTTCAGAAAATGTTTATTTCAAATTTTAAAAGTAGTATAATATTAGAACTCTCTTCAATTTTGAAGTTTAAGAAAATGTCAATGTAAATTGAGTCATTCTTTTATTGGAATTCAAGTAGACATTTCAAATTTATTCTATATAGAAAGATTTAAGGAAGAATATTACCTTAATATTTAAGTTTCTGACCTTGTGATATTAAGAGGTACTTATCTTCATATTATTAATTTTAATTGTATAAAATAATCATATGATGATGGCAAAGCTGAACTGAATTCAGCAAGAATGTTTAGTATTCATTTTTCCCCAGGCAATTATTTCTCTAATTTTAATTCACAAATAGATTTTGTTAAAGCAGATACTGAGACTAAATGGAGTAGAATCTGTGTTTTTGAGTTCTGAGCACTTACATTTAACTACTATTA
Source organism: Heterocephalus glaber (assembly GCF_053883595.1). Taxonomy (NCBI): domain Eukaryota; kingdom Metazoa; phylum Chordata; class Mammalia; order Rodentia; family Bathyergidae; genus Heterocephalus; species Heterocephalus glaber. The sequence continues at coordinate 28,794,645 of NW_028258372.1, forward strand.
TATATATGATGCATTCCATAATTACTAAACTTTAAGCAAAACTATTTGCCATTTGCCATTCAAAGTCTAGTTTTGGTAATAAAGCATTGCTATCACCTGGAAACTTGTTAGAAAGGTGAACCCCAGGTGACCTTACACCATTCCTGTTAAGTCAAAAGCATTTTACCAAATCTGTATGCTAATTCAATTTGAGAAGCTATGCTCTAGTTGATAATTTAGATTCATTTATCTCCAATATTCACTTGGAATACAGCATCAAACCTTAAGATTTCAAGTCTTGACTCTTTAGGGATTTCAGGTTAATAGTAGTGAGAAAAAATAGTAAGCTTTTAAAAGTAGAAACAGGCAGTTGGGAAAAATAAAGTGCCAAGAACGTTTTTGGTCTCTTACAATTTTGTCATACTTTATGTGTGATTATGACTTATAATTAAATCATGAGAGAATTTTTTTCTTGAAATAAATATAATGTCCAAAGCCCCAAAGTGGAGGATGTATCTGACTTACTGTAAAAATAAAAGAAACTCAATATGGCTGGTGTACTAAATATGAAAAAGGTTTAGGAAAAAATGGGTCCTGAATGCCTAGGCTTAACCAGGTAGAATCCAGAATAACCTGAAAATAGTTAAAGATTTAAGTTGAAAGTAAGAGAGAGTTAATGGAACATTTTGTGTCCTACCATGGAGAATTTTTTATAGACTAAGTTTTAGATACTTTGGTGTAGAGAGAAGTTCAAACAATGGAAATCAGTTAAGGAAATATTTTAAAATGTTGGAATCTGAAGGCAAGAAGATGGATGTAGGAGAAAATTTTAATTCATATGTGACAAATTAGACACAGATAAAACCTAACTCCTCCCAGAGAAGTAGTTAAATATAACAAAAATTTTTCCATGGAAGGGTTACATCTATGACATATTTCCGATAGCACCAGATAGAAAACCCAGGAAGAATAATGAGCGTGGGGTTGGCTATGTTTATGTGAGCCATCTCGGGCAAATTCAATGTGCAGTGAAATTTGGATCTGAAACTTAAAGGACAATTAGACCTGAAATGTAGGTTTTTACAGCCACTAGAATTCTGGCAATAAACAAAGAATGGTTGGCTTTCTTCAGTAAGAGCATGTTAAGAGAGAAACAAAAGTTAGAAATCTAAGGAATACCAACAACTAAAGAGGCGACTAAAAATGATAAAGAAGGAGTAACAAGTCACCATTCTGTCAATAATCCCCATTTCTTAAAAAGAATAATTAAAATTCAAAGGGGCCAAAGGATGTTTTATTTTGCATTTTCTTTTGTACATTAGTGAAGAAGTCACTTATTCAGGAATGAATAAGGATTGAAGTTGTGGAGTTTATCTGCTGAGTTTAACGATGACAAAAAGATAGAGAATAAATTTAGTAACTGGCTGGATGTAAAACTTTTTCCCTAAAAGTTGATTGTAGATGTTCTTGATTAGAATCCTATAGGTGGTTACCTGTTGAGTTCTTGATGCCCACCCACAGTTAGACATAGCCTTATTCAGCCTGGAAAGTTTTCTATTTTTATTGTGGATTTACAGAAAAATCAGCAATCCGGATTTGATATCAACCGACAACATTTTTTAAAATATAAAATTGTCATTTCGAATGCAGATAGCTTAAACAAAGATCCTCATTCTTGGAATACTAGATCCCGCTTGTCAAGTGATCGACTTTACTGAATGAGGCTTTAATTATATGAAATTTATGCAAAAGAATTTCAGATGATGTCTGTTTTCCAACATTTTAATCAATCTATAGAACAAACACTATTAAGAATATTTTCTGACATTTTTTTCTCACAAAAGTGAGAATTTTTTAATGAGAAGTTAGAATTAGCTGACATTAAATTTGTGTGGTTTCATTTTATATTCACAACTTTGTTTTTCTATCTTTGAGAATACAACCCAACAATCCTTTTAACAATATAAAAATGAATATTTTATTAGATCCTACAATCTTTATCTTTCTCTATTTCAACAAGTCAAAATGTCTAAGAAAAATTAGACATTAAAATTATTTGAACAACAAATAGCTGATGAGGAACAAATATTTTTCATAAGCTTTTCCTAGAAGAAACAAAACTACATTGTTGTATGGAATGCAACAAACTAAAATAATATCATTTATTTCTCAGGATGTATTGTATTGCACCAAAACAATATATCAGATCTTCTTTTACTATTAACCTTGAGGAAAAAATGTTACTCACTTTTCTAATTTCCTTGTGATTTTTTAATTGACTGAAGGTAGGATTTCCCAAGCACAGAAATACTCTACAGCAGAAAATATAAAATGGAGAAATAATCAAATATTTAGGGCAAATTATGTCTGTCTGTCTGCTTTCCTATCTATCTATCTATCTATCTATCCATCATCTATCATCTATATCTTTCCTACTTTCTGAAACACAGAGTTCAATTTTCTTCTAGATCCCACATACTTGAATAATAACTCTTCTTCTCCCCCAATAAAATATCAGAATTGTTGAGTATAAAAATGTCAACATATATTTTCCATTTCTAGGGTGGCTCTCTTAACACAATCCTTAAAAAATTATAAGAAAAAATTACTCATAAATGTTCTCATCTGTGAATATGTTTTCATAAAACAATGACAATGGAAGTATTCGGAAAAGAAAGAGGAAATATTTTGAAATCTTCCATGAATTTAATACCTGGAAAATTATTTCAGTATTGGTACTGGCAATATTTAAGTCATTGTAGAAACTTATTCCAAAAGACAGGGAAAATAGGAAATGTGAAAGTAAAAATACTAAATTTATAAAACATACTTATCTTTTAAAAGTTTATGAAAATTTCTATAACTATTTAATCAAACTTATATTAATTATTTTATTTTAATTTTATTGGTACATTTGAGATATACAATATAATGACATTCATCATTGGAGATTTGTATCTTTACATAATCTCTCTTGGTTCTTATTTTTCCCCATATCCAGTCCTCTCTTCAACCCCTCCAACTCCTCCCTATTTACAAAGACTTTGTTTCCATTTTTTCATTTTCTCATATTAATTCCATTCCCTTCTTTCCCTTCCCCTTCCCCTCCCACTTCCCTTTCCCCTTTGCCGCTTTTCTTCCTATTTCACATTATCTGTTATACCTTTTAGTCCTTATTTACACTTTCAGTTTCTCACACCAGTGAAACTATTCAGTATTTACACATGTGTGTCCTATTTATTTCACTTAAGAGTACGGCCTCAATGTGCATCCATTTAGGTATAAATGATGAAATAAATTATCTTCTTCTTGTTTCTTCACATTTTTTTAATTTTAATTTTTTATTTTTTGGTACTGGGGATTGAACTTGGGTCCTCGTGCTTTCGAGGCAGGCAACGGAACCACTGAGCTAAATCCCCAGCCCTACATTTAAAAAAATTCATCCTTTCTAAAAATGATAGAGGCAGGGCCTACAGTTCCTAGGAGCGAACACTGTCACTTTTCCCTTCTTGAAGGAAAAGACAGATTTAAATTCTGAAAAATTCCTCTCTTCTTGGTTTGGGAAGGAGGTCGTCTTCCTTGTCACTAATCAAGTAGAAAGAAAACAGCCACTAACTTGACAGAACTGTAATTCCAGTTCTGCTTCCAAATGACCACCAGAAGGATGAGCTCTGCAGTCTCCCTTTTGAAAAGTATTCACAAAGAGTATGGATCATATTTCCTAAATAACCTACCCTGGCATATAACTCTGGTGGTAGTAAAATGGTAAGTATATGAAGGTTCAAGAATTCTTGTGTTTTCAGGCTGGCTGATATATATGTGTGTGTGTATATATATATATATATATATATATATATATATATATATATCCTGAAACTATTCTCTTTAATCTATACAAAAACCTGTGCCTTAAATTCCTGATTGGGTCTGTTAATCTGGACCAGACAAGATTTTTCTCTTACTCACCATTCTTTCTATTTATATGTGTCTATTGGGCAGGAGAATCAAGGAGAGCCTCACTTTGATACTGAAGAATATTTCTTCTAAAAGAATATCATATTTGTTTTATGTGATTAAAGGATCTAGATGGTTTCTTTTAACATCTTAATAGATATTGCTGTTACATTGACCTCTTTGCTTTTTCCCCAGGTCATTTACTTTTAGTCTCAGTTATGATGGAGAATAATTTTCTTCAACTCTTCTTTGAGTATTGCTAATAACTTCTAAAATAATATTAATTCACTTGATTATACTCCTCATCATCCAGTAAAACTTCAATGCATTGTCTTACTTTTCTTACTGCTGTGATAAAATACCTGACACCCACACCTAAGGAAGAAAAGTTTATTTCAGCTGACAGTTTGTAGAGGTTTCAATCCATAATCAGTTGGCTCCAAGGCAGGGTGGCATGGAAGAGCGGTATCAGAGAGAAGAAAGAGTCCATAGAAAGGCAGACAGGAGGCAGTGAAGCAGCAAACAGCAGCAGTAGCAGCAAACCTGCCTTTTTGCTATTCCTTTATATCCCAACCAGGCTACAACACTATTGATTGGTGCTACCCACATCTGTGGTAGGGCTTTCATTATCCACAGCCCAAACTGCATAACCACTTTCATTATCACACACCTTAATCCAGCATCATACACTCATAATACACCCACCTCCCAAAAGCCTCACCTGTGAATGCATGAGGCTTTGTGGTAACATCTAGGTATAACCCATAACAGTCACTATTAATGGCATTTCATATATATATTTCTTAAAATGTATTAATGCACTGATCAACTTCTTTTCTACAACTATAACATGAGGTAAGCAAGGTATTTTTGTAATAATCATTAATCAGTTCCTTAACACTTTTTTTCTTATCACTTTGTGTTGCAGGAATTTGTCCTGCAAATTTTTATACAGAAACATCACATGTTTTTGCTATATACTGCTTCATTTTTCTGGTGTACAGCTTGGAGAAAATTTCAAATAATATTTAATGAATGGTTAAATGGTTTGTCAGAGAGGTAAATGAAGCTTTTCTCTAAGTAAGTCAGATCTCTTAGGGCTTTCCTTCTACTTTGGTTTGTTTATATTCTCTTAGAAACTGATACATTTGAAGAATCATGGGAGAATTCTTATTCATCTATTTTTTATAATTTTAACTCCATTTGATAAAAGTTTACAATTTTAATGTCATATATAGTTTTGCTACTTTGCCATTTAGTTTAATAAAGAGTTGGAAAAATTGTGAATAACTTCATATTGATGTTAACAATAATATTTGTCCTGTAAAAAACATACAGGATTTAATTTGTATTTATGGTCATTAATTAAGTGTCCAATAAAAATAATTTTTATAAGGTGTTTTTATCTCATCTTTTAAAAATATGACTTTATAAGGCCAATAGATTTTTATAACAATGACAATTTATGTGATTAGATGCTTTCTTATGCCAGGTCATGAAATTAATTTTCACCTTAATTAGTCCCCACAGCAATGATTATATTAATAATCCATTTAGCTAATTGTATCTTGCTAAGTTAGTTGGGGACCACTCATATGTCAAGGTCAGGATGTGTCCTAAACAGTATCCAATAACTAATGCATAGTGAACAAAATAGCTTATATTTTCAAATCCTAGGTTACCTGTGTACTTAGATTTCCTTTGGTGGCACAGTATTGTCCTTGTGGGTCTCAATTTCAGGTCTTTTTTTCCATGACTAAAGGGTTTATTAGGTCATGACAGCCTGACATAGGCTGACCAAATTCTCAGACCATTAATTTGTTGAAGGTCAGTGGATTCATTTTGCATGGGAATTATAACTACCTAGATAACCTGCCACTAATTTCTCATCAATATATTCCTGTCTCATTGGAAGGAATCTATTAGGAAGCCAACTGAAAGTCATAAAATTGTTTTGAAGAAAATAAAGTAAAAAACAATGTGATGGAAGAGACTTAGCATATCACATATAAAACAACCCTTAATTCTTCAAAGGATCTAAATATATTTGGTATCATTTTATAGTTTAGATCAACTATGTCATTAGTGTAAAAATTATTTTATAGATTTCAGTATTCATTCTTGTAGAAGATTTTTAAAGCATCACACTTTTATTTAATATATTGTATCATGTCTATGTAACTTCATATCCATGTTGTAAATGATCACCTCCAAATGAAAAAACTGACATTTTGTATCTTTTGTCCTAGACTATGCTGTTCATCTATTTAATCATCTCAGTCAATTACCTTCAAAAAACTCATTATACACACATATTTTACTTAATTTTGAATATATATATATGTTTTATTTTTACTTCCATTTTTGAAGGCAAGAATACTAAAGAATTTCAGTTTGAAGAGCCCACAGAGAAGTTTTTTGTTTTATTTTTCCACAATCTTGGGTATTACACCCAGTATCTTTTCACTCAGCTACATCTCTTGTCTTTTTTATTATTATTATTTTGAGAACAAGGTGTTGTGAAATTGCTTATTTGCCGAGCTGGACTGGGCTTGGAATTATGACTTTCCTGGCTCACTCTCACAGAATGATGGGATTATAGGCATGTCCCAACCTATAGAGAAGTTCTTGAAACCAGGCACCTACATATTCAAGTTTCCAGAGGATTCTGTACATTGTCATTAATGGTAAAACTTGTGTTTTATCATGATTTCTAGGAGCTTGCAGAAAATGGTATAAGATGGTGGATTCAGAAGCATGAACAGAAACAAAAATTGGTCTAGATTGTGGAAGAAAAATTGGCAGGAAGGATATAGAGAGGATATTTCCAAAGGAAATGTCAAAAATCAATATTTTTCATGGATGTGGGGAACTTTATTTTTCCTTTTCGTTTTTGATTACCTGAAGAATTGTCACACAGTTTGTTGACAATACAGAAGTATAAAAATTGACAAAAGAAAACATGACTTTAGACCACTGCTAGCAGATTCACCATTGCAAAGAACTTTGATGTCATTATTACAACAATAAAATAAAAGAAAGCTATACAAACTGAGTATCAAAAGTTTTTCTTAAGCCATCAAAGAACTCAGGTTGCAAGGAAACTACTTATACAGGGCACATTTGGGAACTTGCTTTGGTGATAATGGAAATTTAACTGAGGCAATAGTACAAAGGCACAGCCAAAAGCTTTAATTGAAAAGAAAAAGAAAAATAGTAAAAGGGACTTTAACTCAAAAGCAATAAAAGCTGCAGGGGGCAAAGCTCTAGAGGAAAAGATCAGTCTGATACATTAACATAAAACAAGACTAGTTCACAGTTCTATTAGGATGAGTTAGCTGAGGGGTGGGTTACTTTCCACTGGGACACAAGTACAGTATTAATTTTGAGATCTTTTTCTCATGTTTTATGGGATTTTCTCCAGTGTAAGACATAGCTCACCGTCTCTTATCTTTGGAGACAACATGAAACCCCCACCCTTGCTCTTTCTGTCTACCTGGCACTTGAAACAAGAATAGGCAGTTCAGGTGAGGGGCATTCCTTACATTTTTAGTGAAAGAGGATATAGAAAAGGACATGTGAAGGCCTGAGAATGCCCCATCATCATGAGAATCACCATGAGTTCTATAACAACCTGGGCCCATAGTGAGTTCAAGGCCAATCTAAACTACATGTTGAGACCCTGTCTCAAAAAAAAAAAAAAATCACAAAGGGAGTGAATAAACATTGAAGATTAAATAATAAAATTAAAATACTTAACATTTCTTATTTTTAATAACACTGAAATATTATTGGTAGTTTAATAATTTTTCCATAAACAGATGGATTTATTTTCAGCAGTAAGTTTGAAACTCTTGCTTTAAGCAAGGGTACTACAATAATTAAATCAGGAATAGAGAATTTCCTACACTGTCATGGATATAAAAGTTCCTTTTGTACTTTTGTTTAACACTGATCAATAAGCAGATTCAGTCCACATTTGCTGTGCTCCATCTACTGAGTTAACCCAAGCTTCTTCTTCAGAGACTCTGGCATCTCAGGTGGAGGCAGGTGGGAGAGCCTGAAGTAGACCTTCACCAAGTCATAGATGAACCACTGCAGTGCAGTCAGAGTACCGATCGTGATTATACGGGCAAAGAGTCCCTTCCACACACCTCTAAAGCCAAGTCTCTGGAGGACCTGAGAAGTGCTGCTACCTTTCTCTTTATTTAGCACAGATACCACAGAATCAGCAGGGTGAGAAACAATTGCACAGAAGACTCCAGCTATGTAGCCTGCCACAAATGTTACAACCAGCTGCTCTGGCTTTGAACATTCACTTCGGGGCTTAGGAACCACAAACTTGTATAATGCTTCAACAGTATCTTCAAAGCAGGCAAACTTCATTATGGTGTATGATGTTTGTCTCATCCAGAGAGCAGCAACTCCCTTATAGAATGCTTTTAGGCCTTCTTCCTTATACATTTTGGGAGCAGCATTTCTCAAACTGTCAGCATAACCTGGTTAGGTTTGAATTCAAACTTTAGCAGCTTCCATGGGCGCCAGGCCTATAGTGAGACCAGGATAAACACAAGAAACGCCCCCTCATGCCCCTCCCCTTATAAAATTGATGCTTTTGTAACTGCTTGTTCTGCTTCTGTAAACTTGCTTCATCGCTTCTCAAAAAGAGATAGTGCCTGCTTCCTCCCTTTACTGTAAATTGCCCCAATCTGATAAGACAGCAAAATAGCTGAGTTGTGAAAAATACTTTTGCAACTAGTCAAAAACATGTTAATCTACCCTTCAACTTTTCTTCTTAAAATAACACCTATAAAAATGCTGCTTTAACACCCTATATAAACCGTGCTGTTCCTGGACTCAGGGCTTCGCTTCGCTTAGGGAGTGGAGTCCACGCGCGTGAATAAACTCCTTACAGTTTAACTTTGTCGTTGGTCCCAGTGTTTGGTGATTTATCGGCTTGCTTGGCACAACAGCGATGTCAGCAAAGAATTCCGCACTGGCGGAGGCAGCCAAATATAGTGATATACGCCAGAGACAGGCATTCTCCTCACCAAACATGTTGCTATACAAGACTTTGAAGACTTCATAAAAGCCAAATTTGCAGAGCCCTTGTATAGAGCAGCCTATGAAAGTTGGAGCCCATCCCTTAGCCAAACCATGAACACCATCTTCTTTAAGTGTAACTGAGACTCCATTAAAAAAGCCCTTTACTTTTTGGGGTCCACCTGCATATGGCATTTCACTAAATCCAAGGGAACCACAGCAGTATGTGCCAGCCCACAAATGAAGCCACATAGTGCATAAAACTTCATGGAGCCATATTTACAACTGTGCTCTTCCACAGCAGCGGCGGCCAGCTTGCGGGGGCGTGGCGGGGAGCCCCGGGGCCAGACCGGGCTGCTCCTGGGGTCCGTGAGGCCATTGGGCACCAGCTGCAGGTGCTGCGCGTTGAAGAGGTTCGCCTGCGCAGGTGCGCCAAGGAAGAAAACATCCTCTCGCTAAGATGGCCAACACCCAACGGCTCCTTCTGACAGGCTGCGGTTTACAGAGCGGTAGTTTAATATTAATGTAATACTAATCTATAATAATTAATATGCACAAAAAGTTTACTAAAGTAAAACATTATTTTTGACTCGTGTTATTAGAGCATGTGCATGATTTTTTTTTCCCCCAGGGTGAATTTTGTGGTAATTTCCTCTTGAAGCTGCCAAGTTTTCCTGTGTACACCTTACACTTTTACTGCATCACTTGTATATAAGGTGCTAATAATAGTGTTGAAGATTTTCCGGCAGCTTCTTTAAATAATAATTGTTTCATATGCATTTTCACATAATTTTCAAAATCATCTAACTCAGACATTTGGTGGGCTAGTTTTCATCATGCTGGTAAATTTCTAGATCTTCATTTGTATATTACAGAATCTAACCTTCAATATAAAATCTAACTTTGATTTAGAAAAACTCTACTTAAAGTAGTTCATATGATTTTGGCCAGATTCCCAAATGACATAATTTCGAGCTATTCTTTAGTGCCTTTAGACTGGTTCTGAAAGACACACAGAAAAACACGAACTCTATGTTCCTATGAAGAATTGATTTGGTTTGTCTTCCTGTCTTATCTTTTGAGTGGTAACCCTATGGTGATCAGCGGTGAGGCTTATAACCTTACTCTGTTGCAGTCTCTACATTGCCACTGAATAGTCTGTAAATGAGGCACTGCTAGGAAGTGGACTGTAGCCCTGAATATTTTGAAATTTGTATAAGATCCACTAGAATCTGCACCCAGAGATGTTATATTTTGGTTAATTTTATATTCTATGAGATTCCTGTAAAGAAAACAAATGCATTTCTTAGTCACAACTTCATGGCAGCCATGAGTTTCATATACATATGTTGAATCTTTTGGTGCCCCAAGTCTCATAGGGACATCACAGAGGGCCAAGATGTATGCTTTACACACAATGGGTCTGTGTCACAAGGCATTTCAAGCTTAGGAAAATTCCACATTTTTCAAATGAACTTCAAGCTTGTTTGCCTTAATTTTTCTCTAAATAACATCATTATCTTTTTTTGTCCTGGACAGTACACAAACATCTTTTGGTATATGGAAATCTTTGAAAATACAGTTTGGGACAAAGATTGTAAAGGCCTCTGGTTATATCTAGAAATTCAAGTGACACATGGAAAACTGTCTCCCAAAAGCATACCATTAGACAAGCAACATGTGTTTACATCCAGACTATTCACTTGAGTATCCAGGTTTATGATGCTTTCAGTCAGATTGTTCCTCTGATAAGAATGTAGCGTGTACCTCACCTCCCTCACCTTTGAAATTGCTGACAGATCTAAGGAAGAATATACAACATTCAATAAATGCCTTCTAGTAGGATGGTTTTGCTAGTGTCAGCCTTTTACTCTACCACCAGATATCTGCAAATAGGCTGCATTACTACAGAATGTTTGGGTGATGTTTTTAACAGATTTTACAAGGTTCCCAACAGAGTTTCTTTACCTTTCCTTTATTAATGGAAATTTGGCACCTAGTATAAGATTATGAAGAAAGTTCATATTCTGTTAAATGCATATCTCATATTATACCTTTCATAAACAACCATCAATGTTTGCATTGCAAGCCCAATTTCCTGCTAGATTATCTATTATGTTAAAATAGGCAGGATTTCTCAATTTTGAAATTCAGTCTCTCAATGTCATTTTTCACAAAATGAAATTACAGAAACCCCACAGGAAAATTCCTATCAGCCTATGTCAGAATTTCACCCTAAAAATAAAACTTCTGATAAAGCACTTCAAAAATTTAATACACATTTTTCTCAACATACAATTTACCACTATTTATGAGTAATATCTTTGATAAAAAAGCCAGCCAGTCACTTGCTAATAACAGATGATTATTCAACTTATCCTAAAATGGGAACTCTCTCAAACAGTGTCACAGGCTGGAATTGTATGTGTACATTTTTCTTGTATTAAAGAAATGAAGAAGAACATAGTCACACTCAGAGGGAAAACAGAAAAGAGAAGACAACAGAGTTATAATTAAAAGAATCTCCAGAGATACCACTACTATCTCCTTTTCCATAACACATTCGAGGAAACGTCTACAAATTATGTGTTTCTGTGTATTTCCCACAGCTTTCTTCTTTATCTATGAAGCATTCCTTCTCAGTACTATGTTATATCATGTTAATTGATGCTACAATTTCATATATTAGTTCTATAGACATTGACCATTGCCCACTCATATGAAGAAAGATTGATTACTTCAGTAGAACATCAATGGGATCACATTACCAAAGATGGTTTGGATGCAGTGATGTGAACTAGAAAGGAGGTTCCAGACTGAGCTAGATGTTGCTTGAATTCCTAGGTGGAATTAGACTAGACACTATAAGATCCATATGAATGACTACATGCTATTTATAACATCTCATTTAGATTATGAAACTAGACTAAAGTTAGGGCAAAAGATTAGAAATACAAATGAATGTTATAACCCATAGACAGAGAGCAATGGGCTCAACTGCATACTTCAAGATTCTGAAACAGGGAGACATAGAAAGATGCCACCAACCTATGGAAAAAAGTGGGAACATCTGTCAAGATGTATGGTTAAAATAAACAGGAAACTAAAAGGCTGGAGGCTTTGGGAAATCTAAGACTAGATGGGAAGTTTGGATGAAGACTAGAAAATATATCAACAGTAAGGGACTGGAATTTCATAAATTGTAAAGCCTTCAGTTTTTCAAAGGGATATCATGTTGCTCCCAAACACATCTGGAAGCTACAAAGATGGTCAAAACTTCAACTAATCAATCAAGCCCGGGCCATATCTCCATCTCGAACTATTATGTGGAATTTGAAAATACTATGGTTATTTTCTTTTTTTGTTCTCCTCTTTCTCTTTTACACCTAACAAAGTCTCATAATAACTTGGAAATTGTGAATCTGTTTACCAAACAGTGGTTTCCCGTAGCACTGTAGCTTTCAGAGAATGTCCCGTAGTGTCTTGAGTTTTTCTTCCTTGGGAGCTATTCTGTGCTTCTCCTCAGTTCTTTGCCTGCTTTTTCCTTCGAAGTATACTGGTCATATTCTATGACCTAAAGCTATTAATACCTCCTCTGATTTTTCAGAATAATCTTTAAAACAGTTAGATCTGGATTAAAGTTATGGGTATTCCTTTATCTTTGTTCAATTGAGTCTAATTTAACCTCTGAAATTCCTTTCGAACCATAGCCCTTTGCTATTTGGTTCCTCAGAGCTCTCTTATTTGTCTTCCATCATATCTAAAGATGAAAGTATTTCCTAAACTATAATTTATCCTTCATTTATTTCTAACTATAAATCATATTTCATGATTTTTAATAAGGTCTTAGTATACATATATCCACACACACCCTTAACAAAAAGGAAAGTTTCAATGAATGATATTTACTAATATTAGCTTTGATTCCTTCCGTGGTTTTTATACTTCTTAAAAAAAACTATCATTTCAGCCCACAAAGTTAATTTGCTACCCATTAATTATACTTCATCTGGCATTTAGGGAGCACTTATTTAGGTGCTGTGCACTTTTTCTTCTCTGAAACATGCACTGTTTCAGATACAGCCTAAATCTTAAGAACCAGGTTATCAATGACACAACACTTCAATGATTTGGAGCATTGGATTTCTGCTTTCTGGTGGATTTTTCTGTCTAAATAAACATTTGCCCCTACATTTCTATCAATTTTTTCAAATAAAGATATCCATGAATCTATGTACAAAACTGGAATCTGTATCTTTATTAAATAAATGTATCACTTTTACACAAGCTGCAAGAGGAAGGTTTCTGAAGAAATGTGATAGCAGATATATGCAATACTTTACAAAAAGAGTGCTGTTAAGACCACAAAGGAAAAAATCAATATTTGAAGTCACTAAAATAAAGAAGGATAGGAAGAAGCAAGGATGGAAGGGGGGGCAGGAAGGAAGGAAGGAAGAAATAAAGGAAGGAAGAGACGGAAGGAGCAAGGGAGTTTGGAAAGTGTATTAGTTAGTTTCCTGTCACTGGGACCAAATACCCAACATCAGCAATTTAAAGAAGAGGTTTATTTTGGCTCATGGTGTCAAACTGTGCATGGTCAGCTGGCTTTAAGGCAAAATAACATTGTAGGAGGGTATGTTGAAGAGAAGGGAGGAACTAGAAATAAAAATATACCCTTCCAGGTCAGGCACCCAGTGATCCACCTGCAAGCAGGCCTCACATTTATTCATAAACTTCTCAATGGATTAATCCACTGAGGAGTATAGTTCCCACATGATTTAGTTACCTTCCAAACACATGAGACTTTTAGGGAACATTTTAGATCTAATCCATAACAGAAGGATAAAGAAAGAAAAACATGGACTCTAAATCATCTCAGAAAACCAACAACAAAAAAATTAATAACCAACCCATCAGATTTTTACCCTATATTTCCAGTAGTATTTGTGGATAGAGGAATAAATTTTCATTTGTTGTCATGTTTCTTCTGTCATAAATTTAGCTCTGTTACTAAACAGAAAGAGCAAATACTTCCCAAAAGGCATGTGGATCATGTCCTTTCTCTACTAGATGAAAGAAACTAAATGAGGCTTTTAAAAATTTACTTCTGAATACAGTAAGTTTTGCAAAATAATATATTAAATATGACATAACTATAAATGTTGCTTAAAACAATTGGTGAAGATTAGCTTTGTGTGTTTGGGTTTTAAACATTTTGCTGAAAATCTAATTCCTTTGCTGTATAATTAGTAATACCTAAGGTAATAATAGGCATACAGACTAAGAATCATTATTAAGATTTTTTTATATAAATTCTATTTAAATTATTATTCTTGTTAATTCCATTTAAACCTTTAGGCAAACTTCTTGTCAAATATGATTACATTACATTTGTTTTTGATTTATTATATTGCTGAGGAAAAACATAAAAAAGACAAATATGTTAGTTTACCATTCTTTTAGTTCATTCTGATAAGTTTATTAATTCTATCTTCAATTTGGAGATTACATGATTTCCAGTTATTTGTGTATTTTGTGAAAATTATTTTACACAATATTTGCTATTTTAAAGGATACAATGATTCTCAGCCAGGTCAAGTTCACTGTTACACACTTCAATCGACAGCAAATGAACACAGGAGAAGTCACTTTTAACACATCCTTACTTTGGAGCAGAACCTTGGTGCTTTCTTCAGAGTTCCTCAAATACTGTACTGAACACCTGTTGTTTTATACCATAGATCAGTAAGGATAAAGAGTCCATGAGCATATTAAATAGAAGTAAATGTATTTTTCTCATTAAAATGTATGGAATAGAGGCTATATCAATTATGTATTGCAACATGAAAAATCCATTTATAATAATAATGATTTTACCCATAATTTTATAATTTGGCAGAACTTGGTGGAGACTGTTTGTTCCTTCTCCACTTGAAATCAGTTGGGATAGCTCAACTGGCACTGGCAGATCACAATCCAAGATGGTGCATCCTCATTATATATTAGTACATTAGTACTTGTACATTAGTGCTGGGTGCCAGTTCAAGCTAAACGAGTCCCTCCACAGAAAGAGTATCTACACTTCTAAGCAAATATTCCAAGAGATAGTGAGTGAAGATGCCAATTTCTTAAGTTCTGAGCCTGAAAGTTGTTAAAATATCAGTTCCATATATTGTACTGGTAAAGTAATTACAAGTTCTAGCTTTGGGGTAGCAGAAATAGATCCCACATCTCAATGACAAGGATGGCAAATAACTTGGGGTCATATTAAAATGGCTAAAAAATTATAAAGTTATTTTTCTCTATTTTATCATCTTACACATTGTATTTCAGAAATCAGGTAGAAGGGGTCAATAGAATGAGATAGAGTTAGACAGCAGGAAACCAGCGATTAATTTATTGGTTTAATCCATTCAGAGTAGTGACCATGAAAAGGGGGATGATGTTCACTCAGATATTTAGGAGGAAAAATCACAGGTTTGGGTGATTTATTGTACAATAAAAAAGAGTTAAATTACAGATCCAAATCTAGGCAAACTGAGATAAATGTGGTATCATTCATTAATCTACATAGATTGTACAGAAACAGAAGGCACAATTTAGGGGAACAAGAAAGATAGTGAGTTATTAATAATTGTTTTGTTTTTAGTGTGAAGCAGCTTTGATAATTATAGATGAAAATGTCTGGTGGAAAATTGGACAAAACCAAATTTAGAATTCAAGGACTGTTTGCCTATAGAAATCATCCTTGTTCAGGTGTAGATAAATTTGTGCAAATAAAGTTTCTCTTGATGAGGCTAAAGCATGAGAAAATAAGACAGACAAGAAAACTGAGAAGCACGAAGATTTAAAAGTATGAGAAAAAAGGGCCGGCGATTTACCTCAGTGGTTTCACCGCCCGCTGCGCAAGCACAAGGACACGTGTTTGATTCCTGTGTACCAAAAGAGAAAAAAGAGAATACAGTGATGGGAACTGAGAAAAGACATAGGGACAGTAAAGAGGGTTGTCTTCATAGCTGGGGAGAAAGAAGTGAGAAGTGAGAGAACTGGCTGTATATATTGGGTTTAGTAATTTGGAAAGCGGAAGGTATATACCAGCCCACTTAAGACGTTCATGTTAGATTCCTTATAACTGTAACTAACAAGTGACAGAAGAAATAGACCCTAGGGTTGCTTCCTTGTTTTCTAAGATTCATTTTTCCTGCTGTGTTTTCTAAGATTCACATTTTTTGCCACTATTTATACTGCAATTAAAAGAGCACTTCCTTGTCCTAAATAGCTCACCACAATCCTTAAAATAAGCTATTATTTTTCTTAATGTATTTAGCACATTTCAGATTAAAGTAAGTTTTACTATGTTTTTCGGGTAATCCCAAGGTACATACATAACCAGAGCCCAAAGGGAGCAAACGCTTAATTTGATTCTCAGTTTGTGACCCACAATAGGGCAACTTCTCTAGGACTGCTCTGACTGTGTAGCAGGGAACATTGTTATCCCCGATAACAGGAACACTCTAAGATATCCTTCACTCTTAAGCCCTCTGCCATGTCAGCTCTCCCTTCCAAGCCCAGGTTTCTTCTGGGAGGATGCACTTAATGACTGACAGCAGAGATTGTTATCTGCAGGTGACTCCAGGAATAGGCCTATTCAAAACAGCATCGCCTTAACCTTTGCCATAGCACTCATTCTCAATGCAACCTTCAGTAGTAGCAGTTACTTTAACATTCTCTATGCATTATAAATTAAAATTAATGATACTGTAGCTTACATACACAAAGGTCTTTTTAATACCCATACAAATTCATAACTATCATATACTGAGCACAAAGTTTGTTATAATAAAACATATACTTCATTAAATAAATGTTCAGAAAAGAATGATGGATCAATAGATATAGTCAGGCAGCCAACTGCTTGCATATATATATAGAATCCCTGTGATTTTGAAAGCTATAAATGCAGACTGGTTCAGAGATTAGTAGTGTAAAATATGTTTTACAATGAGTAGTATTGTTATTGGTGACACAATTCGTGAAATGGTGAATAGCTATTGGAAATTGTGAATGAAATTAAATATAATCTTCCTCTATTTACATAATTTTAACTCTTAGAAATCCAGTGTATCTTGAAAACTTTTAAAATGTTTACATGAAGAAAAGAGGTTCTAGGTTCATAACTTGAAGAAGTTTTTAACATACAGGAATCAATGTCTAGTGGGATTTGTAAGCTTAGTTTTTGAAACTTCTGTCCTGTGAATGATAATCCTGGGTCCTGAGACACCTCAATTCCCCTTTCATTTACTTCCAACCTTATTTGCAATTTATTGTTAGGCTAACAGTATTCTTTCTCCTAGATTGCCAAAATGTTCTTTAAGAAGTTGTATTATCCAGTGATGAAGAACATCTGCCTTAGAGTCTCAACCTGTCAGAAAACACAGTATGTCTATTATACAAGGAATGTGGCTTCAGTTCATAAATTCTACTTAAACATGCAATAATAAAGAAACATAAGTTTAATATTTACTTAAGGGATAAATACAGTAAATGGTGGAATGGTTTCTTATTGAGGCCATGAATAACCTCAGGAAGTGCACATTCCACAGTATTAGAAAAACATTTTTGTAACTTAGGTGAATGTTTTAAAGGCTGAATTGGTTGTTAAGGATGGAGAAGATATATAACATAATGATGAAACTTTCTTGGAAAGATATGTACTTAACATAAATTTAAATTCTATTTAAAATATCCTGCTTTTTTCATAAAATAATAAATCTCTATCTCATTTTTCCTGCTTATATTTAACTTTGGCTTTAGTTTCTTTCTTCTGTGTTTTTTGTCTGGATAATACTTCCATATTCTGTGTTTGTTCTGCTTTCAGGTTCTAAAAAAAAGGCATCATGAATATATTACTTATTTAAGCTTTAGAGGAAAAAAAATTTCATTTATAATTTGTCAAATTCATTTAAAATTGTACTTTTCACTTTCAGAGTCTTTAATAAGCTTGCTTAATTTAGTATCATCTGCAAAACTGATAAGCAGATTTTCAATTGTTTTGTTCAGATTATTAATAAGTATAGAAATTTAAAAATAGATAAATTACCTAGAATTATTCTTCTGTAACTTGACCCTCTAAGGACAAATCATGGATAATTTTTCCTAAATTTACCCTTGGCTTGAGGTAGGATACAAGGAATGAATATAAGTAGAAAGGAGACAAGGCAAATTGTAGTTTAAATATTCTACTGTTAAGTAAAACTTTAGATACAGGACATAAAACTCAGTTCTTTTCCCTTTCCAGAAAACTCTCAATAAATAAATAAATATTTATCTATCATCTATCATCTATCATGTATTAATTTAAAGGGCTTTACAGGTACAGTAAGCTTGGAGCAATGCTTTTCACTTGTGAAAAGGGCTTTTCCCTTGTGAAAAGGGCTTTTCCACTTGTCAACAGGTCATCCCTTTGAATTGTAATATGGGCCTTTCCCTGTAGAAAGGGCCACCACCTTTCACCTGTAAACTGAACCACCTCTTTCCTTAGATTTCTGTGCCAGAAAGCACATAACTATACCTAGCTCCAGGGCCTTTCTCTCTGAGGGCTGGCGCTCTATTTGCATTGAGAAAGTACTTTTAAAATTTTACCTAGTAAACCTCTTTATACCTCTTATTGATGAGTCTTGAAAATTATTTTTCTGTGACAGAAGTCAACAAAGTTGCAACCTACCCCATGGGTGGAGTGGGTCAAGGTACCATATCTCCGCTTTGGGGAACCTCCTTGGACCCAGTTTAGCGGAAACTCAGGTGTCACCAAAAATGAAGACTGCTTAGATAAATAACACCAATGAAATTGTGTCAGAGAGGTAAGATATCCATTTACACTGTTGGATCTACTTTAACAGTGTCATCTTAAATGTTAAAAAAAATCTTCTATGTGTTTCGTATGTATTCATTGTTTAATCTAGTGTTAGAGATAGGGATAAATATTTTACTTGTATTATCTACCTTATTATCCACAGCTCCATGAGACAAATATTTCTTTGACAAGAGGTTAGGGCTGTGGGAAATTGGACAACTAACTGGGTAGAATGTGTCAGAAGTTACAAAAACCCAGGGCTGTTGAGCAAGATATTTGCTGAGCAGAGAAGACTTGTCCATACCATGTGACTACAAATTACTTCTGGCTTATGGCTTCTGAGCACTGTCCATAGGACCAATCAGAAGGTTATATTCTTAACCCTTTTATATTGGCATGACCAATCAAAAGACATTG
Organism: Heterocephalus glaber; assembly: GCF_053883595.1. Lineage (NCBI taxonomy): Eukaryota > Metazoa > Chordata > Mammalia > Rodentia > Bathyergidae > Heterocephalus > Heterocephalus glaber. Next base: position 28,813,891 of record NW_028258372.1, read on the forward strand.
CTTTTGTTCCTGCATTTACATCTAGTGTGGGGCCAAGTGAGCTTTTTGTAGGATGCGTGTCCAAATTTACGTAAGCTGGGATCAATCCAGGTATTTTGAACACTGAAGACCCCTTCCCCTTTATCCTCAGGGCCTCTGGGAGACTTTTATACTGGTCCTCTATCACCCAAGAGGGTACTATTTTCCACCTTCAATAGATCTACATTCTCATTGCCTTTTCTGTGTCTTGTTCAGTTCTTTGTTCAGAATACCAAGGGCCCAAAGGAACCACCTGGGACCCCAATTTGATAACACTTCTATTATCCCCACAAGGGCAATTTAAATCAGAGTTGAAACCAGTCTACATTTTGAATATGAATTACTTCATAACTGGTTTCTTAAACAAATAAATAGAACCCAAAATATGCTCCTTACAATAAGTTGAAAAATTGTCAAGCTTTTCCAATCTCTTCCTTTTTCATTTTTCAACCTTTTGACAATATGTAAGAGAAAACATACAGGAAAGAAGCTAAAATTGGTATATAACTAATATAGTTAAGATATTTTAAATAACTGTTCATTCATTGTTTATTCTTTTTTCTCTGAAAAAATTATTTTTCAGTGGCAATTCTGTGTCCAGTCTGACTAGGCTTAACTCTATTTAGTAGCAAACAAAGGCTATTACATGATATTTAGTACATAATGAAATATTGATGAATGTGTACTTATCATTCACTGTTAGAAATATTATGTCAAGGTAATTTCAATGTAACACGGAAGCTGCCCTGCCCCCGCCCCCAAGACGCTCTCACCTAGTTTGAAGGTCAGGAGAGATGTCCAAGAAGAAAGCATGTTCAGACACTAACTTGATAGGTGGCTTGAAGTCAATCAACCTGTCAAGAATCTTGTTGCTTGACTAACTAGGCAAGCATTCTTTGTTATCCAAACCAGACCTCTACTAAATGCCAGCTATTTTTTCATGCCCGCTTGACCATAGGTTTCTTGTGAACTCAAATTAGACGAAGATAGCTTTGGTGTATTGGTAATAGAGGTTGTGGTAGTGTATTTTAGAAGAAAAAATCCCCTCTACTTAAAAGATGAGCTTCATAAGAATAATATTTTCTATACCCTGCAGCAAATATTACTATTTTTCCTCTCTTTAATGTTTTAATCTACTTGACTCCCATTTTCAATGGAGAAATGACTCTCTAAAGGGATATAGAATAATATAATTTACCCACGAAGAAACTGGAAATGAAGAGAATGAGAACAACTTCCCTAATCACATTAGCCTTTCAATTAATTGTGTATTATTCAATTGGTAGAATATGATGAAGCTATGTAAGGTCTAGGGAAAGACTGCAAATGCCAACCCTCTGTCCCTGTCTATCCGCTAAATAAGGAACATCGAGAGGGTAGGTGGCTATTTCTTGTAAATTCCTTCTCTACAAACATTAATTCTTGGGAGTAGAAGATTATCAAATCAAATGAACTTCCTTTGGGTACAAAATAAAGGAGCTCCCAAGGGACAGGACACAATAAGATAAAAGCAGTGAAATTAAACTCACAAGATAAATAGATAAAGCAGAAAGGATGTTATTCTTCCATGGAAATGGAATAAAATATAAAGACAAACATATTTGTTATTTGCAAGTTGTGTAAAATGTATCTGTTTCTATATCAGAATTATTTTCACATTCTTATATCTGAGGATATGAATTATTCAAAGAATTTAATAAAGCTACTTTCAATAGCATATAGATGTTCACACAAATATTTAATCACTATATAGATTTTTTACAATAGTCCTTTGTGTCTGATTTAAGATTAGAGAGTAGCTTTCAATATATGATGGCCCTTTATTTTATTGTCTCTTTTATGACTTGTGAAAATTTGCTTACCACAAAAATGATTCTCTGAATTAAATGTGATATAGCTCAACTTTTAAAGCTTATTCAAGTATTAAATCCAATATTGCACAAAGCATCATACAATACTTGAAATACTGTTAACATAGTTGTAAATGTATTTAAATGTGAGACATGATATTGCCTCTAGACATAAGGGTGAACCATATATAATTGATCTATTTATTTCTTGGGTTTTGAGACTTCCTTCTACAAACACAATTTGGATATTTATTTATTTATTTATTTATTTATTTATTGGTACCGAGGATCAAACTCAGGACCTTCTGTTTGTAAGGCAGGCTTGGCCCCACTAAGCTAAATCCCTGACCCTGGATATACATTTAATATGAAAATATTTTGATATCTACCAGGTAGAGAAACTATTATTTTTTATCTCCTTTAACATTTAGTGTAGTTTTTCTACTGAAGGAAGGTCAGTGATTCATTTAGCTGAAAGTGTTGAATATTCCACTAAATGGAATATATTGAACTACAATTCCACTTAACTTATTTTAGAAGTGATACCATCTGGAAAATTACTAAATGGAATTTTGGTGCTGGGACATGTTTATGTACAATAAAATTTTAATAATTTATAGCACTGCTACTGAACTTCAAATGGCTCTTTAAGAAAATAATTACATTGTACCTTATATACAACTAAATAATGCTTTCACGCATTTTAATATAGTTCATTTATTCCAATATTAAAATCAATGTAAACATTTACTTAGAATTCAACCTAAATTATGCCAATTATCTGATGATGTTTTCATATCAGTCTCTAGAAAATTCTCATTTATTAGACATTACAAAATTTCCAAAAAGAAAAAATAATCCTCAATATGAAAAATGTATAAGAAGCAATATAATTTTGTATTTAAAACCTTGCAAACTTTATGTCATAATTTTACTTTTGATTGCATGCATTCACAGTGTTTTAATGAAATCATTATCAGTAGGAGATGCAAGTTCATTTTAAACAAAATCAAGAGGGAAGGTATTTAAATTAAAAATATTCAGCAAAACCTGAGACATATGAACTGCATTACTAATTGTTTACTTTGGTACTCTTTATCCAATGGGGAAAAAAAGTTAAAAAAAAAATGAAATACTGGTAATGGCCTTTCTAGGCCTTTTGATGTCTCTAGTACAGGCATTTCAAGTAGTCTAGCTTTTTTACAAAGAAAAATCAACTATAATTTCAATAAGCAGCCAAAATTAAGTAATTTAACAGCTTCTAAACTGTAATTTATATATATATCCATCTTCCCCCAACCTTAATTTTATAATAAGCTACATATATTTAGTAGCTACACATTTTTCAGAAAGCCTTTATAAATATTATTAAAGTTCCAGTCAGTGTTCCATCAAAATCTTATTTTCAAGCTTTCAAATTTTAACTTAAATGCAGTTGTACACTTTATCTTGGTTTGGGATAAGTTTGAAATCAAGTTATTCATTCTCTCAGAACCTATGGTGGATGCCATACAACTCCCTGAGAAAGATTTCCATTGAGACAAAGAAGCAAAATTTCTTTCACTAAAGTAATTTGAAAATGTTAAAATAAAAAGATTCTGGTGTACAATGTTCCAAAATTCTATACTGCACAATGAAGTTGCAGAAATATTCCACTGCCACAATTACTCAACAGGTTTTTCAAATGGTCTAATTTAACGGTAGAAAATCGAAAATATTCACGACAAACAGTGGACCAGCAGTGCCAAAATTACTAGTCTAAACTTACCAGCTAGACATCACAATTATTTCCTTTTTTCACTCAAACACAGGCATGATGCCTAAAGAAATATAAAAAGCAATTTTCTGGACAAAGACACAAAGGGTTACTAATACTGCAGTGTGAAGTAATAGGCCTGGTTTATCATGGATCCAGGGCAGCAGGTTGACATTTTCTTTCAATTCAGGGAAAGAGAAGAGCACTTGCTCTCTGAGTGGATGTTGGAAATGAGACTCCTAGAAAGGCCAGGATTCTTGAAAGCTGAAATCCCAGCGGAAAAAACAAATTCATAACTGACCCTTTGACCGAGTAGAATTTTGGGGAAAATGTTATTATTTTCTGGTGGATTTTGCAAGGGAAAATATCGACTTGATATAGCAAATCATTAGGTTTTTGAAATCCAAATTTGTTTTTATGGTACTGAAAGCCAAAAAAAATCAAATGCACAAAGAAAACTTTCACAGGATAGACGACTGAGAAAAGCAAACCCAGTGCAAATCTGACTCCGGGTCTGTTCTTTACGGATAGAGGAGGTACATTCCATGCACAATAAAACTACATTAAGAGAGTAGCTGAAGAAAGGCATAATTAAACGCAATAATACATTCTGCTACAAATGTCAAAGATATTACAATCTTGAGCAAAGAATATTCATAAACTGCCAAACCATAATATGGGAAAAACAGTAAAATATTAGAAACATTTTCTTTAAAAAAATAAGAACAGTGTAGTAGCTTTTCTCATTTATTGTATGTCAACAGAAAACTGCAAAATCATATACAATACATGGCATATATATTAAATTTTCAAGTATAAAATTCTAAAGCATTTACCTCACTAGTTTTCATGCACAGTGTAAATATAAAACTTGGTATATAAGTAACTTATTCCAAGTCCAGAAGCTCCAAAATGAGATTGTATGAGCATAAGGTTAGATGCTGTCTGTTAAATTTTTTTAAAAGAGAGATCTGATATATAAAAGGCAAAATGTAAACATCTTTGTCATCTTTGTGATCTTTGTGGTACTCATCTGGGTGTCCGTGACACGGTTTCTACATGTTGGAATGTTTAAAACTTGAAAATTTTAAACAAAAATTTTGAAACATTTTACTTAATCTTCATTAATATGATTTTAATTTTGAGAATTATAAATTGTGTCTTCTAAAAAGAAAGTAAAGAAACACAAATAGTACCAAATAGAGGAGAATATAAATCCCAATACTGGAAGTAATCTTTTCAAATTATATTGTGATTTTAAAATGGTTAATTTGAAATTCTTTTTAGGAACTTACATCAAATAAGGATACAATTTGCCAATAAAATTATCATGGTGGTAAAGAGCTTTTGTGCTATACTGCTTAATAACAATAAAATCCATACAAATAGATAATGTAAATCCATTATGAAGTTATTAATATGCAAGTTAAAAAAAAAGAGTGACTTTGGAACCTCTGTCTGATTTCTAAGTTTGGAATTTGGAATCTATTTCTTCCACTCCAAAAAACATGAAAATTGGAGAAGGAAAATAAAAAGGAACCACTGTAAAACATTTGATATTTTATGCATATTTATTTTCTAGCTATTCCTATTTAGAGAGTTGAGTTCATGAATTTATATCAGATTAATAGCTCTTATTCAGTAAACAGATCATAGCCATTAGAATCTTTATAATAACTGTCAGTTTCCATTGATTGTTAAATATTTATAATACCAGCCCTCATGTCCCTAAATTACTTCTTTTCATGACAGCAACATAGAGAAATGTAACAAGAGCAAGGGGGAGGAATGGAGGGGTTGAAGGGGGGGCTGAGCATAATATTCTTTTTGCCTCATAAATTTTCTATATGTAGATGAGAAGTAGAAGTTTTGGAACACAGTTAAAAGAGTCATGCCTGAGAATTTTCCTGTCATCCTAGTAGAAATATCCAGGTTGGTAACCTGAGAAGCAAATACAGAATGTTTATTAGAATTCTAATTTGTAAAGTTAAATCAGATGATATTAAATATGGAGAAGAGATAATAATATACAAATGGGTAATGTTCAGATTCCACAGTTTGAAGAAAAATTTAATAGTTCTAAAAGTTAAAATATTCTCTTCATAATATATTCAGTATTCTTAAAGTTTCCATTTATAAGCATTTGCTAAACATTGAGATAAAATGTTTGTAGTAGTTTATTAAAATATTTCATTATGTGGTGTCGAGTTGCATGCAACCATAATATATTATTTTCATATTAATGTATTATAATCTATCAGCTGATGTTGCCATTCTATATCTAAAGAACTTGTATTAGTACTTTTTTTCCCCATGAAATCCACCTGGTACATAGAAGACAAGGCAAGAATTTTACTCTTTATCTCTTCAAGCACATGCTTGATTTTTGTAGGTACATATTCCATGCATTCATCAAAAATTGTCTAAATGGATGCATAGAATACCTGTCAAAAATACATTGAATTGAGAAATACTCTTTGAAATATAAACTGATCAATTGCCCATTCAAATGCAATGTCATACATATTAAATATTATGTACATTAGTTTTTTAGAATTCAGCTTCTCAGGACTCTAATAAAATCATATATCAGGATAGAATATGTATTTGTTATTATTCATAATCACCAAATCTGTATTTTTCATTCAAATATATTCTATTTCACTGACAGTGCAGGCATATAAAACATACTAATGCAGCAACTGGAATTTAAGTGATAAAGCTTTGAAATTTGCCTTTACCTAAGAGTAATCTCAGGTTCTAATAGTACAATTAACTTATGTCAGGTAAATCAACATTGGCTGCTTCACATGTAAAAATGTATATCGTACTAAATGACACATTTTACAAAGTATTTGACATTAGTTATATAGGTCCTTTTTATTAAAATAGGATTTTACTCTTTTCAAAATCTAATTTATATCGCTTACTTCTTGAGGTCATGGTTAATTATTGTAGTGCAAGTGGAATAAAACTAGCTTAAAGGTTATATGGCAATGTTTTTATAAGAAACTTTGGCTTTACTTTGCAAATCTATTTAGGGAAAACTAATGAGCTTGTAGAAGGAAGAACTACGTAGCTCAGAAAGAATTAGGACCCTGTAAGTAACTTTTTCCCTGCAAAGAAATACTCTTGCATGAAAGAGATTCATGACAAGATTTAAGATGACAAATGTTTATGAATAACATTCTAAATGGCTGAAGTCAACTGTGCTATAAACCATCTGGCAGATTTAAGTCCTAACTGAACTGCATATGAGTTATTGTCATTTAATGAACTATTTAATGGACCAATGAAAAAATTATTTGGCAAAACAACAGGTTTTCAGGAAAGGGATCAATCTTTCTCAGGACCAAAACTAGAGAATATTTTCTCACCAAAATATGAATAATATACAGGACCAGTGACATATTCCCTGAATTTAAAAAATAAAAGCCCATATTTACAATGTATAAATAAATGATATACATGCTTTTGTCAAAGATAACATTTAGCAGTGTGACAGAGTGGAATTGAAATCCATAATCATAAATCACCAAGATGAATAAAGTCTTCCAGAAGAAAAAGGAAATTACACCTACATAAGATTTTGGAAATAGGAATAAAATAATTTAAATGAACTTTAAATGTGATTTTTTAATTAGCTAAATTGGATTAAATTGAAAATTTTATTCAACTATAAAATATTTGATAAATGTTTAAGTCCAATATTAACATTAGAACATATGAAAATTCATAGTTGATCAGAAAAAAACTTTTTCTGTGATTTTTCATTAATTTTATTTTTCACCTAGTCATATAGATAGTAATTAGGTTACTGAAAATATTTGTTTCTTGAGTCATTGATGTTACATTGTTCTTAGTAAAATGAAACATTTCTGTAAATTATTTCATATGATTCTATTACATTATTGAGCTTGCATTTTAAAACATAAAAGTTTTTATAAAGAAGTACAAAGATTAATATAGAATAATTATTTTTGTAAAGAAGAAAATACATAGGCTGAGAACATGAAATACTGCTGATATTCTATGACTGTTTCTGATGAAGTTACGTTTTTAAATGCAAAATATGTACTGTATGCGCATATATATATGACATTTTAAATATATGGCACTTTATCAAAACAATTCTAATCTGTAATATTTGGAACACAATATATGAAAACCTGCCCTAGAAGCTAAAGTAGGAGTATGCACATAAAATGTTTTGTTAAATGTCTTTTTATAATTGATTATCTCACTTATTAAAAGTGCTTTCTTTATAAAAATAAGTATATTGAAATAGAAAGAAAGTGTAGGGGATAATTTATTCACCAGGTGAAGATTTATCACAAATACTGGATGAAGATGAATCAGTACTTAATCACTTATATACAAACATCAGGGTATCCTTCCTACACTTTCCATTTGCGGTTGGCAAACTATGGCCTACTATTTTTGTAAATACTATTGAAACACTCAAGCTAAAACAGTAGAATCCAATTGTTGCAACGGAAACCATAAATCCCTCAAAAACTGAAAACATTTACTAATTTTTCACCAAAACCTTTTGCCAAACTTTGCTCTATGTGGTAGCAGGTCATTTATATTCTACAACTCATCTAATTGTACTGTGGCTCTGAGTTTTTTAAATAGCTAAAATGGAAATGAATCCTTTTAAACAAAATTATGCATTCATGATACTGTGATGCTAGATACTCGCTCTTCCAAGCATCTGGGATACAGAGAAGTGCAAGACAAATGATATATTGGTTACATGGGTTCTACCTTCTTATCTTGGAAATAAACAATAATAAACAAAAAGAGAGCTCAAACAAAGAAATTGCAGGCAATGATTTGTCAAAATAAGAAAAAGGATCAAATGATGGAAATTCTGTGAGTTAAACTGTAAGGGTGCATTGCAGTTGAGTCATCAAAGAAATCTTTGCTGAAGAAGTGATTTCTGAGGCATGGTTTGATGTCTTTAAGTACTAAATGAAATGAAATTTAATATTTAAAAGTAGATAACATAACTTTAGTAAAGTAACTGTACTGACATAATTTTTTAATCTTTAGGAAATTACATTACAATTACATAATTCTTTTGTCTCCTTTAAACTAGGAGAAGGGCTGCTGTTTTGGGGGAAGAGATGAAATTAGGGTAAGGAAAAACACAGGCAGACTCTTCAAAGGAGATCATATTTGATACTCTTTCTGTCCCTCTTTGCTTCTCTACAATTCTCAAAGTGTCTAGAGATCAACACTGACCTTCAGCTCACACACTGCACAAAAGCCAATTCTGCATAACAAGGTCTTTAGCTCTTATAGCGTTTCTGCCTGTGTGGTAAAGTTCTTTTGCTTTTGCTCTCTGTGTTTTCCTTTAAAGTGCACTCGAATGACTCACATTTACGTTTATGAAGGCATACTCTTACCTCCAAATGAATTATCAGATCCCTTAAATTTAATATATTAAAAAGCAATACTTTCTCCATGGACACTCTGGTCCTTCAATATTTCCTATTTACATTGTGCACTAGTTTTATTAAGATGTCTCCTTTGGTAAAAACAGAGCCAGCACTTAACAGAACATGGATCGGCTGAAGAATAAATTGTTCACATGTACCCAACATTTAAATACTGTAAAAAAAAGTACCTTTTATTCTATTCTGTCTTTATTAATAGAATCTAAGTTATCAACTTATGAAATTAGCAATATTTCCTTTCTAATGATAGACTTTTTAAAACTAACTCTTTGGTGACTTAGACCAAGGAAAATGAACCTTTGAATATTACTTGTATAAACAATAGGAATAACAACACTTACTTTGTACTGAATTAGTAAAGGTTAGAATTAATGATTATTAAAAAATCTTTATGAAGTATATATTTCTGATTAAATCAACAAGTAAAAATAATCTTTACCATTTACTAAACAGTTACTGTTGGACAACTACTGTAGTTAATACTTTATATATATTATATATTGATTAATTATTAAAGAAATAGTCGGAGATATCATTCATCCTAATTATTGATTTGGAATCTCTGTTTTAGAGATGTTTAAAAGTTAACAAGTCCAAGTAATTTCTTATCTAAGATTTATTTATAGTTGTTATTAACAGGGGTTCATTTCCTGTTTCTATTACTCTTTTACCTTATGTCTGTGATATTGCACATATTGTTATACTTTTGGTTTGAATTGACTCCTATGCCCAATAATTTTCCCTCTCTTTTTTATAAATATAACACCCACATGCTTAGATTCCACATCCATGGTCTCCTATATTGAATCTAGATATTGTCTCTCTGTTTATGACAATACCATGTAAAACATATTGTCTTCAGTTAGTAGAATTTGAACATGTCATTCTCTTATGACACATGCTGATTATTGCCAACTTTTTCACAACTGAATAGAATCTTCCTTTCAAGCTCTTAATATATCGTCCATTTTCTAGTCTGACAGAACTTCTCACTTTTCTTCAAATACATCACAATTATGTCACAGTGCATTTTTTAAAAATCTCTTTCCTGAAATATCCTAATTTATTTCTTCTATAACTAAATTATATTTCCGCAAGTTAGAGAAAAACAATGAATTTATTTCAACTCAATACTCATACTGACTTTGTGACCTCATCTTCCATTTCCCTCAACATTTTACATGTAATTCTATCACAGTCTCTTCACTGAAAGTATCTGAATCATTTGCTGAATTGAAAATTACTTGAATAGGTGGGTTTATTTTCCAAATACACATATCAAGAATAAAGCAGCATGCTTCACTTTTATAAAATTTGCAATACATATAAATAATATCTTCTAAGCTCTGTGTGCCTTTGATAAACTCTTACATTAAAAGTACTGAGTTTTCTGGGCATGTTGGCACATGCCTGTAATCCTAGCACTTGGGAGGCTGAGGCAATATGATTGCCACAAGTTTGAGGCCAGCCTGGGCTACAAAATGAGTTCAAGGACACCCTGAACTACATAGTGAGACTTTGTCTCAAAACAAACAAACAAACAAACAAATAAACCAACAAACCAACCAAACAACAAAAAAACATACTGTGTGAATAGTGTCTCCCTTGTGAAGTACTTTCTTTGAGACTCAGAGTTTGATCATGAAATTTCTTTTCACTTATTGCATGTTTTTTGTAATAATATTAACCGAGTTTTGATATACATTTGCACATTTTATTTTGTCTTCTATGAATGTTCTTTCTTAGAAAACAGTTTGCTTGCATGATATAATAAAAGTCAAACTAGAGCACAGAAAGATAAAAAAACATAATAATGATAGGTCTTCTTGTAGTTTCCAGATTCAGATGACCTCTTAGCTGTTCAAAACCACATGAACAAAATTCAAAATACATTTATGATAAAAGCCCTAAAGAAAAAGTTGTATAGGCACCATATCTCAATCTCCTAAAAGCAGTTTATAACAAACCTACTGGCAGCATCATACTAAATGGAGAAAAACTAAAAGCTTTTCCCCTAAAATCAGAAAAAAATCCAGGATGTCCGTTACCATCACTCCTCTTCAATATAGCACTTGAAATATTAGCCTGAGCAATCAGGCAAGAAAAGAAATAAAAGGGATGTATAGGAAAGGAGGAAGTCAAATTATCATTGTTTGCAGACAACATAATTCTCTACAGAGAAACACCAGAAAATTCTACCAAAAGACTACTAGAATTAGTTTAGTGGGATACAAAATCAACACAAAAATTAATAGCATTTCTCTACACCAATAATGAAGTCACAGAAAAAATTAAGAAACAATACCATTTGTAATAGCATTAAGAGAAATTAAATACCTAGGAATTAACCTAAACAAGGAAGTGGAAGACCTCTACAATGGAAACTATAGTACTGGGAAAGGAGATTAAAGAGGACATGAGAAAATGAAAAGATATCTCCTGTTCCTTGGTAGGGAGAACCAATATAGTGGAAAATGGCCACGATTTCAAAACTGATACAGATAAAACTTATCCTACTCAAAATACTAACAGAATTCCTCACAAAACTAGAGAAAATCTTCTTAAAACTCATGCAGAACCAGAAAAGACCTACACTTGAAGAAGCATTCCTGAGCAGCAAGAGCAAAGCAAGAGGTATCACAATCCTTGACTTTAAGTTATGTTACCAAGCTACAGTGATAAAGACAGCAAGGTACTGGCACATAAACAGAGATGGGTATCAATGGAACAGAATAGAGGATGTGGAAACACCTCTAAACATATTCAACTATCTGATTTTTGACAAAGGGAACAAAAACATGTACTGAAGGAAGGATAGCCTCTTTAACAAATGGTGCTTGGAAAACTGGAGAAAATTGAATCTATATAATCTATAGTCAGTCTCTCAACATGTTCCAAACTAAAATAAAAATGGATCTGGCTCAATTCCCAGTACCCCCCCCCAAAAAAAATTCATCTTGGACTTGAGATTTAGCTCAGTGGTTCTGCCACCTGCCTCGCAAGCACAAGGACTGGAGTTCGATCCCCAGTACCAAAACAGTAATAATAAATAAATAAATAAATACATACATAAATAAATATGGATCAAAGATCTAAATGTTAAAACATAAATAATCTCCACAAAGGTAAAAAAGTAAAACTCTTGAAGACATAGGCATAGGCAAAGACTTTCTGAGCACAACCCTAATCCTACAAGAAATAACATCAAGAATCAACACATGGGATCTGACTAAATTAAAAAGCTTCTGTTCAACAAACAAACAAAAACAAGAAGAGTAAAGTGAAGAGACAATCTACAAAATGGTGAAATAAATTCCAGATATTCCTTAGAGAACTTAATATTTAGAATATATAAAGAACTTAAAAATAAATCACCCAAAATAAAGGATAAAATTTAAAATAGGCAACTGAAATGAATAGACTCTTCTCAGGAAAGAAGTACAAATGGCCAATAAATACATATGAAAATGCTCATCCTCTCTGGTCATTTGAGAAGCACAAATTAAAGCAGCACTGAGATTTCATCCTATTCCAGAAAGAATGACTATCATCAAAAAATCAAATAATAGTAAATGCTATGGGGGGAAAAAGTGAGGATGTAGACTAAGTACAACCACTATGGAAATTAGTATGGAGATTCCTCAAAAATCTAAAACTAGAAATCCATTTAATTGCCTTCTAGGTAGGTTCCTGACAGATTTAAAGACATCATATTATGGTGATATATGCATACACATGTTCACAGCAATACAATTCATAATAAATTTTGGAAGCTGTTTATACATCCATCAACAGATAAATGAATAAAGGAAAATGTAGTATGTATTCACAATGGAGTACTAGTCTTCTAATAAAGGATAAACTTGAGTCATTTATAGGAAAATAGACAGATCTTGAGGTCATACTCTTAAGTGAAATAAATCAAACATATAAGTTTACATATTTCATGGTTTCTCTGATATGAGAAGCTCAAAATATAAATAAAGGGTAAAATAAAAATAAATAATATGCAGTAGGGAGATGGATCATTTGCAAGAGAGATGGAGTGGGAGTGGAGGAGAAAGGATGAAAAAAGACCTAAGATGTGTTATGTAGGTGTATTAATTCTCCACAGGGAATGTAATTATGTACTATAAACATGTACTAATGAAACATGAAAATTGAAAAGAGAAAAAATAAAACGTGAACAATGTGAACAAGGAGCAAAGAACTGCCCAGCAGAGCCCTGTCAATTCAGATTCATGACAAATAATAATTTTCTGTTTCAAGTCAATGTATTTTGTGGCAGTTTTTTAATAGAAGAAATAGAAAGTCTTTCAAATGCTGCCCAAGAAGATATAACTTCTTATATAGCATTTTGTTTGTGGCTATGCTTTTTAAATTTAGTAAAGATAAAGTATATTACAGTACCTTGGAAACAGTGCCACCACACTGGAGAGAACAAACATTTTAAAAGAGACTTCTATATTTTCTGTCCCCTAAAAAAATTAGCTTCTCTCATTAGTATAATCAATAAGCAATAACTATAATACTCATCTATAACTGATTTAAGATGTACCAGTACACGTCTTCTATTAAAAAAATGCATCAAATGATGTCATCAATCACAGCAACCATAATTCCAAGGAAGCTAGGTAATTTGGTATCCATTATATAATTTGACTATTTTTTCCCTGTGCTGCATTTCCTCAGTGTGCCATTCAGTGTGGATCAGTAGTGGCATATGTATGACACGTGTGCCACAGCGGGCACTAAAACCCTCTCTGTTGCCACTCAGGCTGAGTTCCCCCAGCAGCTGAGCCTTGGATAAATTTTTTTCTAAACTAAAACCTCAGTATTCAGGTTTAATTGTGGTGTTGGCACTTTGCGATCAGTAAGTGGGTTTTGGGTTGCAGTTTGGGCACTTGGTCTGTCAGAGGCTCAACATAACTGACTAGATCCATCAAATTCTGATAATTATTTATTCTGCTCTCCAAACCAAGAAAATGACCTATGTGGACTGCATCAGTAAATGGCAGTGTTTTCTCTAGGAAGGGGAGGAAGGAAAGAAACTGGAGGAGGGGAATAAGGTGAGGCTGATTTACAACCCACTGCCCCCCACCACCACCACCACACCCCCACACACACACCTTCCTTCACCAAGCCTCACTTGAACAGAAGTCAGTTCTCAGGCATTCAGTATTCTCCATGGTTTAGGAATTACTTTAGTTCTTTGCTGGTTCATACCAATGTTGCCAACAGTACCTTATTTTTATTAGCCTCCAGAAATTTAGCCCCTTGTGTTGAAACGACTTTGTAAATAAATGGATAGCAAATGCCTTTGCTCAGATTTGAGTAGGGAATCTATTTCCTTCCTTCCCTTCTGCACTACTTTAGCGAATTTTCTTTAAGGCCAATCACATAAGTCTTTCAGCCCAATTACAGTCCAGCTACAACTAAGTAAACATAACAGCTGAGGTTCCAAGCCGTATTCATCCAGTTGTACTACAATTAGGTCCTTCTTTGACTCAACACTACATTGTGCCATGATCTTGTAGTAAGATGAAGGGTTTCATCCTTTTACATGTTATACAGTGAGTCCCTTATTTAGGAACATTCCAGTCTTGAACTTTCAAAGATGTACTGTATATGACTCACTTTGGCAGCTTACAAACAAATCTGACTTAAGAGCTATTCTTTTGGAATGGAGCTCATTCATAAATCAGGAACTTACTGTAGAGACTTACAGTTTTAGGTTTCAAAAAATAGAAAATGATAGGAATGTTGCGAAGTTGATTAACAAATCTTTAAGAGTGTTATATTTTAAAATTTGATCTTTATTTTTTCTTTCTTTCTTTCTTTCTCTCTCTTTCTTTCTTTCTTTCTTTCTTTCTTTCTTTCTTTCTTTCTTTCTTTCTTTCTTTCTTTCTTTCTTTCTTTCCTTTCCTGAGTTATAAGAAAAGTACAAATGAGTTCAGTTAAGTCTCAGATCCCATTTTATACCATTGAGAGGTTTGTAAAATGCTTTTTGAATCTGTTATATTAGCTTAAATGAACAATGCTTTATTCAGTAAAAGCTACCACTGCTTATTTGACAAGTTTTTTCTCTTTGATGATTTGTCTTTGAAAGTTTTTCTTATCAAATGAAGTTTATCTTCCTCTTTATTTTTTTCAAATGTATTGTGTGGAGAACTCAAGAACAAATATATAACTGATGAATATTTTATGAAGGGCATGAGATGAGCAGTTCAATGTTGTAAAAGAATTTGAAAATCTGAAAGTTTAGAGAATAGGTAGAGGGTTTGGAGTTACAGTTTTGAGGTACATATGAACGCTTGTTTGTTCATCACCCCACAGCTGAATTTAGTGAGTAAAGTTTTTCAAAATAGAGTTCAACAGGGCCGGGGATTTAGCTCAGTGGTGCTGCCACCTGCCTCACAAGCACAAGGTCCCAAGTTCAATCCTGGTACCCCCCCCAAAAAAAAATAAATAAAAGAGTTCAACACCAGCATGGTAGCATTTCATTTACTTTCTTCTATATAGATCTAGATATTTAGGTCTTATCCTGAGATAAGGACAATGGAAAAAATATATAGTAGACTCTGTTACTACTTGTAGAAGGACATTTCTCTGTGGTTTTAGGGAGTTTGTACTGACTGTATCCCTGTAAGATTCATAGAAACAAAACCAGATATAGAATGTCCTAGAGGATGTAATTTCCAAATTTATAGACATATAAATTAAGAGAGTCAAAATGTGGGTTTTAGAGAATAAAATTTAAGAAATTTTCACACCATAAATTTCATGTTAATTTAAATCAAAAGAGTTTCAAAGTATTTTGCAACAATTAAATTTTATGTCTCTACCCCCACAGTCATGCAAATAGTTTTCTTTAAAATTTTATTTATTAAAATTGTTGAGAAATAATGCTGCCTGTGCTGTCATTATAAAGGCCAAGATTAGTCAAAAGAAAAGAAAATTCTTTTTTATTTATATTAATATAGAATGAAATTTGAAAAATTACATTAATTATATTTTATCCCATGATAAATATACTTGATGTTTCTTGTGCTAATAAGTAATTTCTGTGAAAAAGGAAACTCTGATGATTTTGACAGTGAAAAAAATGCATAAATTCCTGAGAGAGGTTTGTATAAATCAGGATTAGGGGAAGTATTTTGACAAAGTTCCCTCCAGAGGACTATTAAGACAATACAGTAAGGTTGTTTATTATTTTTTTGCTTTGTGTAGTTGTTGAAACTTTAAGAAACTACACTAATTATTTTTGGTTTTCTGTGACAACATGATTTGCCCTTAGCATGATTTTTGAGATGCTTTCTTTCTCTGTGTTGACATATAAAAGGAAACTAACAATGTATTTGTGAGATGGACATTTAATACTGAATCATTTAAAAACAACTTTGTATTTGAACTCTATTTATTCCAGAAATAAGTTGTATCTGAGTCACCAGGAATCATTGAAAAACAAAAATGAATCTTCATGAGGAAGTGTTCATGGGCAAAAATAAAGTAATATATAAAATGGTCATGATGAGAGAAATGTGTGATGTAAATCCTCTGATTATTTTCTAGCTTTCTTTATCCTTCTAGGAAGAAGAGAAAAAGACAATGCCAGAAAGCCAAGAAGAGTTTTACCAAAACTTTAAAACACCAAGATTCTATAGCAGGACTTAAGATCGAGCTATTACAAATTGAGCTGCTATAAACATGGGTATACATAAATTGCCATGGTATGATGCTTTTAATTCTTTTGAAAAGATACCAAGAAGGGGAATAGCTGGGTCAAATGGAGCCTCTATATAACCAAAAGAGAGATTCAGCATGAGTATAATCAGGAAGTGGCAATCCCTCCATAATTTGCATAGGGAAGACAGTATTAAAATCATAAAAGGAATCAAGTATGAACCAACAATCTATCCATTCTCTATAAACAATGAGAACAAGCTAGTACAGTCCTCCATTCCCATGGTCTGTCTCTAATGCTAACATAGGACTACAGACCTCAGAAATTAGTATATTTCATTCAGGTTGGACCATGGGTTATTATCATGGTGTAGATGGCCACAGCTATTAGCATAGGATTGCATTTGGTCTTCTTTTGGACTTACCATCACATATATACAGTATCTAGTTATCCTTGAAAACAAAAGTCAATTATGAACACTGCTCTATTCAAAATCCTCCTAAACTTTCTATTTCATTTTCTGTGAAAGGCATAGTAGCTACAGGAATGCAAAGGTGCTAAACCAAATGGTCAAGTCCCAACAACAATTGGCACTTTAAAAAATTTTTATTACAACATGTTTCCTTTACATAATGATTACATTCATTGTGAGAAATTGGTACCTGTACATAACACATCTCATTGCAACCAGAATTATAGGCTGAAAAACATAAAACACATAAGACAATTATACTAAATCCAGGCACACTTTTAAATACATTGTTCACTCTGAAAAACAATAATTTTATCTATTTTTCTGATTGCCAGTCTTTTATTTATATGTTGAGCTTTTCAAATGAGACCAATCATGTGATATTTAAGCTTGTGTGTCCAATTTACTACACTTAACATTATGGCCTCAAGGTGCATCCATTTCCTAAAAATGCCTCACGTTTGTCCTTTCTTATGGCAAAGTACTCCAATGTGTATAAATACATTTTTTTTCCATTTATCTATTGATAAACATATACCCTGTCTAAGATTAACTATTATTTATTGTGCTGTGGTATAATGTCTTTAACTCTTTTGGGAAGAGAAATAGAAGGGAAATAGCTAAGTTAAGTGGAATTTCTGTTTTTAGTTTTTTAGGAATCTTCATACTGATTTCCATAGTGGTTGTATCAGTTTACATTTCCACCAACAATGAAGATGGGTCTTTTTTCCCCACAGCCTTACTAGAATTTGTTATCGGTTTATTTCTGATAATAGCCATTCTTTCTGGTGTGAGATGGAATCTCAGTGTTATTTCAATCTGTATTTCTCAAAATGTCCAGAGATGTTGAATATTTTTTCATGTATTTATTGGTCATTTGTATTTCTTCATCTGAAAAATGTCTATTCATTTCAGATGCCAATTTTGTGATAAGGGTTTTAAATTTGAGAAGAGGGTCTAAAGTTTGAGTACTTTATATATTGTAGATACTAGTCCTTTGTCTGAGGAATAGTTGGAAAATTTTTTTTCCCATTCTGTAGATTATTTCTTCACTTTGTCAGTGGTTTTCTTTGCTGTGCTGAAGCTTTTTAATTTAACATGACCCATTTATTGATTCTTCGTATTATTTCATGTGCATTGGGTTTTTGTTCAGAAAGTCTTTGCCTATATCTATGTTTTCAAATGCTTTACCTATTTTTCTCAGCAGATTTTCAGTTCTAATATTTAGTTCTTTGATCTATTTTAATTTTAGTTTAGTGGATGTTGAGAGATATGAATCTAGACTCAATCTTCAGCATGTGGATAGGTAGATTTCCCAGTACCATTTGTTAAAGAAGCTATCATTCCTCCATTTGTTAAAGAGATTCTCTAGCCCCTTTGTCAAAGGTAACATACATGAGTGTGTCTGGAGTTGTTTCTGTATCTTTTATTTTATTCCATTAATATACCAGTCATGGTTTTTGTTTTTTTGTTTGTTTTGTTTTTGCTAATACCATCCTGTTTGTATGATTGTAGTATAACTTAAAGTCTGGGATTTTAATGCCCCTTGCAATGCCCTTGTTGTCCAGACTTGCTTTTGCTATTCAAGGTCTCTTCTGCCTCCATATGAATTTTAGGAATACTTTTTCCAGTTCTCTGAGGAGTGCTATTGGAATTTTGATTGGAATTGCAATAAATCTGTATAATAGCTTGGGCAGTATGGACATTTTTTCATATTGGTTTTGCCTATCCAAGAACACAGGATAGCTTTCAATTTTTTGATATCCCTTCAAATTCCTTTTTTTCAGATTACTATCGTTTTCATTTTAGATGTCACTCACTTCTTTGGTAAGGTTAATTCTTAAGTATTTCATTTTTCTTGATACTATTGTGAAAGGTACCATTTCCTTAATTTTCCTCTTAGTGAATTTGTTATTGGTATACAGGAATCCTGTTGATTTTTGAGTGTTGATTTTGTCTCTTGCCATGCTACTGAATTTGGCTATTAGTTCTAGGAGTCTATTAGTGGAGGTTTTGGAGTCTTCTGTGTAGAGAATCATGTCTCTGCAAATGCTGTTGTACCTTGATTCATGAACTTAATTTTTCCATGATTCTGGGAAAGATTGTCACTTCATGTTTATGCAGGAAAGATGGTTGTAGTCATGTTTGTCACTTGATGCAGATTTCACGAAAAGAAATCCACAAAATTTTGCCAAACACCTGAGTTTGCAAACAAATTTATCAGAAACAAACGTGTTCATGAACCAAGTTACCACAGTACTGAAGATTTAACTTCTTCCTTTCCTTCCCATTCTTCTTTTATTCTTTCTCTGATCTAATTGCTCTAGCTAATATTTTGAGAACTGTATTGAACAGAAGTGGAGATAGGAGGAATCCTTGTCCTGTTTCTGATTTGTGGGGGAAAAGTTTTACTTTCTTTCCTTTCAGTATGATGGTGGTCATTGGTTTGTCATAGATGACTTTTATCAGATCGAGATAAAGTTCTTCTATTCCTGTTTTCCTCCAGATGTTTCATCATGAATGAATGCTAGATTTTGTTAAATACTTTTTCTACATTTATTAAGATGATCATGTGATTTTGTTCTTGTTTATCTGTATGTGGTGCATTACACTTATTGATTTCCATGTGTTGAACCATCCCCTGGATTCCTGGAATGAATCCTATTTGGTCATGATGTAACATCTTTAGCTGAACCATGAAGTTATAAAAATCCTGAATAATCCAATATCAGTCAGTAGATTTGTAGAAGTAATTAAAAAAACCTACTAACTAAGAAAAGCCCATATCCTGACAGGTCCACTGCCAAACTCAACAAGAAATTTAGAGAAAGTCTAATGCCAATACTCCTAAAACTCTTGAATGAAATCCAAAAGGAAGCTGTACTCCCAAGGTCATTCCTAGAAGCAAGTATTAAGCTGATTCCAAGAACTGAAAAGGACCCAGCTGAAAAAGACAACCATAGGACAATCTCTGTAGTGAACATAGATGCAAAAATTCTCAATAAGATTCTAGCAAACAGAATGTGGCAATTTAACATAATCAGCATTTGTCTTGACTTCTCCCTTTGACCATGGAACACTCTGCTTGTAATACTCATGTTTTTTATTATTATATTTTATTTTTGGATCTGGAAATATTATAAAAGTGTGCCAAAGGGCCGGGAATTTAGCTCAGTGGTACTGCCGCCTGCCTCACAAGCACAAGGTCCTGAGTTTGATCTCTGGTACCAAAAAAAAAAAAAAAAAAAAAAAAAAGTGTGCTCAAATCAGAGGTTTTCGTATTAAATACTGGCCAATTTCTCTTGCTGGAGCAATATTTCCCAAGATATTTCTAGTACCGTTTCATGCCATTATCACAAAGAAGACTTTCTTCACAATATATCACAAAATAGCAACCATTTATTCCCTTACACGACTCAACATTGTTATTATTTCTTTATTTCTTAAGAGGAAGAAATTGTTTGTTAACTTCTATACTTTAAGATCCTTAAAGCAAGGAGCTACATCTATCACTATAATCAATAAGCTAATCTTATTCCTACAACTTTGAGTGTGCTAGGTCTTGGTCTAAATAAATCCTTTCTCAACTTATATGTCACACCTGGTCTACTATTTTCTCAACAAACATTTAAACTAACATAAAGAGTTGAGTAAAGTAAGGAAGGAGTTAATGTAACATTTATTACCACACTGCTATGAGCTCAGGTTTCTTTTGTTGTTCAAGCAAAAATAAATATGCTTCCCCTTTGAGGTTTATTTATTTAGGTCAACCATAAGGAAGAAAACGTAGTCAAAAGAACACACTTGGTATAGCATAGCGTGGAGTAGTTAATGAAAGCTTCTTAGAGACAATAATTTTTGAGCTCAGTCTTGAGTGAATAATAAGAATTAGAGAGACACAAAAAGTTTTAAAATAATTCAGAATGATAAAAGAGTATAAAACATAGAAGTCAGAAAAAACATGGTTTAAGAAGGTAGGTTATACTAGAAGATGTTTTATGCTCCTTAGAATGTGGGGAGAAGAATGTCAGCCTACTTTTTTTCTTTTGTTCACTTAATAACTCTTTCCCTTCAAATCGGTGTCTAAAAAAATATATCTAAAGATTTAAAACAGTTCACATTTTCTGGTTATTCTAGCCACTTGTCTAAAAGGTAGTTAGTCTCATTATAGAGCCTAATTATTCTATGTTACCATATTTCCACTTCATGTATTTCTTACCTTGATTCTGACATTGAAATACAAAATCCTTTGTTGGACTTCTAATCCTTTTTATTCCGTGTCTCACTAAGCTTTGTGATCCCTCATGCCTGAAGTCTTAAATAATCTAAATTGTATGATTATGAAAACTGGTAATCCTCTTCCTATTTGACTGAATCCCTACATTTGGAAATGTCATTTTTCATGTATTAAGCAGGCATCAAAATGGTAATGTTTCTACATTGTTAGATACAAAAAGTTTAGAAAGTTTAGATGCACAAGATAAATACATTGGGGTCATTAAAGTAAGTAATTGTATTTTTAGAGTGAATGAGTTTGTCAGTTTTTAGCGAAATAGGATTTGATGTATATTCTAATAGAATTTACTATAAATCACTAGGATTAATTGTATGTGATCAATGAAAGATTACGAGATTTGGAAGAAAGGCAATATAAAGTATTAGCAAATCAAAGTGAGGAAAATTAGAGATAATATTTGACTTTTTAATACTAATTGAAAAACAATACTACAATTTGCTTCAAATTAATTATCATCATTTAAAAATTAAAAATCTCTTATTCTGCCCACTTCTGTTAGACAAAAAGAAAAATTAGTCATTTAAATACATTAAATAATTTTCTCAGAACAGACTGATTATTTGTTCATTAGTGCTTTCCTAGAATATATGTAGGTTGATTTAAAGAATGTCAGGAGATGTGAATTAGTACTTTAATTATTTCTCTTCAAATTTACAAGTAAGGCTTTTTCAAATTTAATTGTGTATCTAATTTTTTTCCTTAGTTTCTTTTATTGGTACATTTTAGGTATAGAGTACGTTTACAATTATCACTGGGCACATGTACCTTCAAATGATATATCTTGGTTCTTATTTTTTTCCCCATTTCCTGTCCTCCCTTCACCCCTCCACGCTTCCCTATTTACAAAGACTTTGTTTCCATTTTTTCCCTTCTTTCCTTTCCCCTATCCCTCCAACTTCCCCTGTTGCTTTGGACCTTTGCATCCTATCTCGCATTATCAATTATTCATTTCAAAAATTATTTACACTTTCAGTTTCTCACACCAGAGAAACTATTCAGTATTTAAATGTGTGTCCTATTTATTTCACATAAGAGTATGGCCTCAATATGCACCCATTTGGCTATAAGTGTCTCTAGCTTCTCGTTCTTTATGGCTGAGTACTCCATTTCACTAAAAAAACCCACTTCTTTATCCAGTTTCCAGTTGATGGGCACTTGGGCTATTTCCAAGTTTTCACTATTACAAACTGTGCCGTTATAAACATGGGTGCACATATATCGCTGTGGTATGATTCTTTTAATTCTTTGGGGAAGATACACAGCAGGGAAATAGCTGGGTCAAATAGGACCTATAGTCCTATTTCTTTGAGGCATCTCCATACTGATTTCTACAATGATTGCACCAGTCTCCACCCACACGAACAATGGAGAAGGGTTCCTTTCTCCTCACAACTCCACCAACATTTATTATTGGTTGATTTCTTGATAACACCCATTCTTTTTGGGGTGAGGTGCAATCTCAATGTTGCTTTCATCAGCAACTTTCAGATAACCAGTGATGTTGAACATTTTTTCATATGTTTATTGGCTCCTTTTACTTCTTTGTCTGAGAAATGTCTGTTCATGTCAGATGCCCATTTTTGAATTGGGTCTTTGAATTTGGGGGGTCTGATTTTTTTCAGTTCTTTATATATTTTAGATAGTAGTCCTTTGTCGGAGGTACTGCTGCTAAAATTTTTTTCCCACATTGTAGGTTGTCTCTCAGCTCTGTTGGTGGTTTCCCTTGCTGTGCAGAAGCTTTTTAATAAGAGGAGATCCAAGTATTTGATTCTTTATGGTAGTTCCCATGCTACTGAGGTTTTGTTCATAAAGTCTTTTCCTATGTCAATGTCTTCAAGAGTTCTACCTAACTTATCTTCCAGCAAGTTTAGTGTTTCTGTTTTAATTTAGATCTTTAAACCAGTTTGATCTTAGTTTAGTACATGGTGATAGACATGGGTCTAGTTTTGATATTTGGCAAGTTGAAATCCAGTTTTCCCAATACCATATGTAAAAGAGGCTGTCTTTCCTCCAGTGAGGATTGTTGGCTCCTTTGTCAAAGATGAGGTGGCTGAGTGTGTCTGGAGTTGTTTCTGCACCTTCTAATCTGCTCCACTGGTCCTCAGGTCTGTTTCTTTGCCAGTACCATGCTGTTTTTATCACAGTAGCTTTGTAGTATAGCTTCAAGTTGGGGATTGTGATATCCCCAGCCATGTCTCTTGACTAGAATTGCTTTTGCTATTCTAGGTCTCTTCTTGTTCCAAATGAATTTTTGGAATGTTTTCTCTAGTTCTGTGAAGCATGTTGTTGGAATTTCAATCAGCATTGCATTAATTCTATACAGCACTTTTGGAAGTATGGCCATTTTCACTATATTTGTTCTTCCTACCCGGAAACAAGGGATGCCTTTCCATTTTCTTATGTCCTCTTCGATCTCTTTTTTCAGAGTCCTGTAGTTTTTAGTGTAAAGTTCTTTTGCTTCCTTTGTTATATTGATCCCTAGATACTTCATTTGTTTTGGTTTCTACTGTGAAAAGAATCGTTTCCCTAATTTCTCTCTCAGTGAATCTGTTATTTGTGTACAAGAAGGCTACTGGTTTTGAGTGTAGACCTTGTATCAAGCTACTCTACTGAATCTGTAATTATGTCTAGAAGTCTTTTGACAGAGATTTTTGTTCTTCAATGTAGAGTATCATATCATCCCAATATAATGACAGTTTAAGTTCTTCCTTTCCTATCTTTATTCCTTTTATTTCTTTCTCTTGTCTAATTGCTGTGGCTAATGTTTCCAGAACTATATTTTATAGGAGTGGTGATTGTGTACACCTTTGACTTGTTCCTGATTTTAGGATGAAGGCTTTCAGTTTTTGACCATTTATTATAATGGTGGCTGTTAGTTTTTCATAGATAGCCTTAATCAGGTTGAGATAAAGACTTTCTATTCCAATTTTCTGTAGGGTTTTATCATGAAGGGGTGTTGGATTTTATTGAATGCTTTCTCTGCATCTAGTGATATGATCATATGGTTTTTGTCCTTGTCTCTGTTAATATAGTGTATTACATTTTTTATTTACTTATGTTGAATCTTTGCATCCCTGGGATAAATCTGATTTGGTCAGGGTGTATGATCTTCTTGATGACCCTCTATATTCTGTTTGCCAGTATCTAGTTGAGGATTTTTGCATCTATGTTCATTAGGGAGATTGACCTGTAGTTCTCTTTTTGGGTTGGATCTTTCCCTGGTTTTGTAATCAAAATAACACTTGCTTCCAGAAATGAATTTGGAAGTATTATTTTCCTTTCAATTTCACTGAAGTGTTTAAACAGTAACAGCAAAAGTTCTTCTCTAAGTGTCTTGGAGAATTCAGCAGTGAAGCCATCAGAATTTGGGCTTTCCTTTGTTGGTAAATTTTCAATTACATTTTCAATTTCACTGATTATAACTGGAGTGCTTAGAATTTTTATATCTTCTTCATTTAACTTTGGCAATGTGTATGTATCTATCCATTCAATGTGTATGAATCTGTCCATTTCTTCCTGTGTTTTCCATTTTATTAAAGTACAGGTTCTTGAAGTAGTTATTGATGATCCTCTGGATTTCTGCTAGATCTGTTGTGACTTCACATTTTTGACTCTTAATTGCATGAATCTGAACTTTTTCTTTCATTTTTTGATAAGGTTGGCTAAGGCTTTATCAATTTTATTTATTCTTTTGTAAAATCCAACTCTTCGATTTATTGATTTTTGTATTGTTCTCTTAGTCTCCGTTGCATTTATTTCTACTCTGATCTTTATAATTTCCTCTCTTGTATGAGCTTTGAGTTTGTCATGCTCTTCTTTTTCTAGGAGTTTAAGGGTCAGCATTAGGTTTTTTATTGGAGCTCTGCCTGTTTTCCTAGCATGGGCACTCACTGCTGTGAATTTTCCTCGTAGAACTGCTTTCATTGTGTCCCATAGATTCCTGTATGTTGTACTGGCATTATCATATACTTGTAGAAACTCTCTAATTTCTTCTTTAATTTCCTCTGTGATACATTGGTTGTTTAGGAGAGTGTTATTCAATTTCCATGTGTTTGTGGGGCTTGTGTGGTTTCTTATGCTATTGATCTCTAATTTTATTGCACTACAGTCTGATAATATACAGAGGGTAACTTCAATTCTTTTGCATTTACTTAAAAATGGCCTATGAGCTTGCATGTGGTCTATTTTGGAGAATGACCAGTGTGCATCCAAAAGGAATGTGTATTCTGATTTTGTGGGGTGGAACACTCTCTAAACACCTATTAAATTCATTTATTTAAAAGCTGGGTTCAGTTCTAGAGATTCATTTTTAATTTTTTTGTCTAGATGATCTGTCCACTGTGACAGTGGGGTATTGAGGTCCCCAACTGCAACTGTATTAGTGCCTTTTTGTTTTTATATGTCCATTAATATTTGTTTTATGTAGTCAGGGGCATTCATATTTGGTGCATATATATTTATGACTGTCATCTCTTCCTCTTGGATTGTTCCTTTCACAAGGATGCAGTGAACATCTTTGTCTCTCTTAATTAGTTTTGGCTTGAAATGTATGTTATCTGGAAATAAGATCCCTACCCCTGCCTTTTTTGGGGGGTTCCTGTTGCATGGGGAACTGTTTTCCACCCTTTGACTTTCAGTCTATGAATGCCTTTTTGAATTAGGTATGTTTCTTGCATACAGCATATTGTTGGATTTTACTTTTTAATCCATTCTGGCAGTCTATTTCTTTTGATTGGTGAATTGAGGCCATTAACATTGATGGTTATAATTTATAAAGATTGATTCATCCTTGTCATGATGTTTTACTGCTGTTGGCTCTTTTATTTTTCCCCCTTTCCCTTTAGTTTCTTGCCTTGCCTGGTGGTTTCATTTTGTTGGGCCTCATGGAGTTCTGACCTTCATTGTCTTTTACTAGGATATTGTTTAGAATTTTTGGAGTGCTGGTTTGGTGTTCATGAAATTTCTCAGGTGTTCTTTGTCATACAAGTATCTAATTTCCCTATCAATTTTGAAAGATAATTTTGTGGGATAAAACAGTCTAGGTTGGAAGTTATTTTATTTTAGGGCTTAAAATACTTCACTCTAGGCTCTCCTTAACTTGAGGGTTTGTGTTGAGAAGTCTGCTGTGATTCTGATGGGGTTTCATTTGTATGTGATTTGTTTCTTTTCTCTGTTTGTTGGATTTTGTTCTTCTGTTGGGTTTCCGAGATCTTGATTATTATATGTCTAGGTGTAGCCTTTTTTTGATCATGGCTGGTTGGAGTTCTATATGCCTCACTTATCTGTATGTCCAATTCTCTACCTCTGTCTGGAAAGTTTTCTGCTATTACTTCTTTGAACAGTTTTTTTTTGTTTTGTTTTTTGGTTTTTTTGGACTCCTATCGGTCTTATGTTATCCTTCTTTGCATCATCGAGCAGCTGCTGGATTGATTTCTCATGGTTCCTTACTATTTTGAAGAAATCTCTGTTTTCATGGTCACTAACTGAAATCCTGTCTTCTATATCTGATATTCTTCTTCAGATTTACTCAATCTGCTGTGAACACTTTCAATGGAGCTTTTAATCTCCTGGATATCTGTTTGAATCTGTTTCATGGATTCCATTTCATTGCTATGTAGGGCAATCATGGTTTCCATTTCTTTCTTATGCTGGGCATTCATGCCTTCCAACACGTATCTGAGTTCATCTATTTTTTTATCCGTTTCTGTTCTAGAGCCTCTAATCATGTCTTTCACTCTGCTCACCATCTCTGTAGTTATCTGAGAAATTATTTCTGTTTTGAATTTTTCTAGAGCCTCATTCATCTGTTTTGTTACTTCCTATGCTATTGGTTCAGGGTGTCCAGGTGGTTGATTATAAAATTTTCCACCTCATTTCTCCCAGAATTTGCCTTTTGTGAGTTTGTCTGTGTTTGTGTCCTGCCAAGGTGTCTTTTAATTTTTAATCCTGTTGTTGGTGCTGTTTTTTGCTTTAATTCCTGGGCTGATACTCCAATATTTCTTATTTTGAGTATCTTTATTACTGGTATTCAAAGCCCCTATGCAGTGATTGCTTCTCAGAGATATCTTCCAGTTATATACCTGAACTTTTTAGGCTTTGAGTCTCTAATGACTCTTAGGCAACCTCATTTTCAGTTTACCAGGGAGAACAATTGATTGGATCAATCACAACACCTTAGAGCAGTTGACACAATCAATATCAAACACACCTTAGAAAATGATAATTTGTGGTAGCAGTTAATCTGTCACCTTTAACTGTGCAGGCTAGATCAAAATCTAGGGCCAGCTTAAAATATGTTTGTAGTAAGCAAATCCTTCAATAGGGCAAATTTAGCCTTTGGGATAAGGATTTACCAGGGGTTGGGTAGGGAGAGGTAGAGAGATAGAGGGAGAGGGAAAGGTTAGAGGTGAGGCTAGAAGACATGGGAAGATCATGCAAATTGTGGGAATCTGTTGAAGACAGGAGAAGACAGAGCAAAAGAAGAGAGACAAGTTCAGAACAAACTAACAACAACTGGGTAGCTAGAAATTGTATTCACTTTCCTATAAAAGTGACAGTCGAGAGGACAGAGAAAGAGAAAAAATTCAGAATGGGACAGGAACAGGAACAAAGAGGGAGAGAAATATAGAGCCAGAAGGGACAGAGAGAGAGAAAAAGAAAAGAAAGAAAAAAATATAAAACAAAACAAACAAACAAAAAATGGTCTTCCTCAGGATACATCTCTGCTGTCCTGGTGGGCAATGTGGGCAGCAGTGTGGTGGTCTAAGTTGATTAGTCTCAGCAAGCCAGCTGTAGTCTACTGAGATTCAGGCTGATTCTGGCTGCAGGGCCCAAGTTGAGGTCCCTGACCTCCTGCAGGATTAAACCCTGCAAGGTTCTACTGCAGGTTCCAGCTGTCCTTCCCCCTATGAGAGTCCGAGTTTCTATGGGAGGTGCTGATCCCACCAACTTACCAACCACATGGTCCAGTGTGCTTTTATTGAAGAGTTTTTCTTTACTTTCCCAGTGGCTTCAACTTTCATTGAGGAGAGTCAGAAAGGCCCTCTCTGTTGTTCACTTCTGCTCTCTCTTCTGGGGCTCGTAACCATGACCTTTATGTTGTCCCTGGTGCCTCTGCTGTGCGGATTCAGATCCTGTGTGGGGCTATGTACGAGCTGTGCGGTCCAGCAGGACAGGGCTGCTGGCATCCACGTAACTGGGGTCTCTGGTGAGGCGCTGTATCTAATTTTGAGTGAGAACATATGCACTACTATTTACCTATTAGAATAAGTGTCTTATAAATGTAACTACAGTTCCAAACCACAGATTCTTTGTAACTTACGTAATTTTTTTGTAATTTTAAATTTAATTTTAAAATTTCTGAAAAATGTGAAACATAGTTGCGTCTTTGAAAACTGGTTTACTGTAGTTCTAAAAATGGCCCCTCATTGGCAATTAAATACTTTCTTAATATGACTCAGTTACCAAAGGATATGAGAAAAGATTTAGACATAAGTTGATTTGCTGAGGCTAGTTCCCTTATACTTTATGAAAGATTTGCAAATGTGTCATAGCATAGAACAATTTCTTTACATTTATTTAAAGTACATGTGGAGGCTCAGTGGATGCTGCTTACACTGAACTTGTCTGTGTACTTTGCAAAATGTAGACTGTTGTTTAAATAAAACTTCTGCCTTTGGTTTGCACATTGCTCACAATATTGGCAGCACTGGTTTCCTCCTGATTCATGCGTACATCTGTTCAGACTACAGGTCTGATTCAGAATGGACTCCCACTCAATGATTTTATTTTAACATTAAATTATGTGTTTCAGGAAAATATGTTTATGAAATTGTATTATTTACAGTTGGCAAAAGAATTATAGAAGATGATATATAAAACAATAAGGTCCAAAAACCTCTAATTCTAGTTTTAAAATATGTGCCTCTGTCATGTTTTTCACAGAAAAAAATTTCTCTGAAGAAATGATGCTTTATGATGCCTCTGACTTCTCAAGTAATTCCATCCACCCTCATTCTTACAGGCTATTCCTACTGGAAATTGTTTCCTTTATTTATTCACAAAAATTGAGAAGCAGTTAAATAATATAGATTGGGTCATGATTTAATTATAAAGATGAAATATGACTGGTACTTGTCACTTACAAATGCAAAACACTCATGTTAGTGTTATGTCTTCCATCCAGTTGCCCCCAAGGGCCTCCTGTGGTCATGCGTAAGGCTATTTGGAGGTGGCTAGATCCTAGGGTATGTGATCCTGGGTTTGGGGGTGTGATACTGGGATTAAGGGTGCATGGTTATGAAATTAGTCCACTGATTGGTTTAGCATAGTTCTGGGTGTGAATAATAGGAAGGGCCAACCTGGGTGTGGGTGGCAGGTAGCCTGGAAGGGATAGAAGGGAGAAGCAGGCTTGCTGTTTTCTGCTTTCTGCTTGTCCTGGCATGCCAAGGACTGTTTCTCCTCTGTGATGCCCCTCTGCCATGCCACCCCGCCTTGGGGCCAGCTGACTATGGAAACCTCTACAAACTGTGAACTGAAATAATCCTTTCCTCCCTTAACTTGTGAATATTTTGTCTCAGCAACAAGAAAAGTAACTAAGACAATTTCTATTTGCATAAGGAAAAATACTTATAATTTATGTTTTTATCAACCTTTTTCTTTTTATGCTAGACACACCAGAGTTGCATTTAATTTTATATGGAAAATAATACATTTACCTATTCGTTAAATTAAAGACTTAATTCTATTTGAACACATTTCTTCTAGGGTAAAATGAACCACTTTTGATTTATATTTTGATGGAAAAAAACCCTACTAATAAAAAAATCACAATTTCAAATAAAAGATAGTCTCTACTTTGGTCTAATCACTGCAATGAAACAAGAAGAAAAGGAGCTTTAAGACACTCTTATTTTCTTAGATGGTAAAGTGGTATTTAAGTGACACAATTAATGTCAATTTATCTATTTGCTCCTAGATTCAGACCCCATAGTGTAATAATTGGGATGATGGGAGGGTCTGTTGTCCAACAGATTATTTATTGTTCAATATTTTCTTGGTGTTTTCCACAGGAAACAAAGTATTAAGTCTAACAGTTATCTAGATTCCCATTGATTACAACTATTAGGAAAAAAATTAATAATGTATTGAGAAACAAAGCAGGAAATGGAAAAATAGTACTTACCAATATCTGAGACAACTGAGAATATGAGAATACATGATCTTTTTTTGAAGAGAACTTTATTACTTATGACAGTATTGAAACCAAGGAGAATTATTTTTCTGATCAAAAGTGTATCATTTACTTATCAATAGGTAAGAGAAAAAACCCATCTATTTTTTTCTTCTATTATCTACCAAACACAAATTGGTTACCATGGCCAAGTATTTGTAGCCAAATAGATTGACTCTTTGTGCTCTTACTTAACAAAAAGGAACATTAAGCGTTCTCTGAGTGGTGATTATGAAAATTCAAAAGTGAGTGTGTGTATATATTTATTTTTCTTCCTATAGACTACAGGCAGGTTTGAAAAAAAAATGCTGCCAAAATTCTCAAATGAAAATACAAGGTAGACAGATAAATGTGAATTTAAGCAGAAAACAACTATTTATTATAAATATATCTCAAATTATTTAATGTTTATCTGAAATTTAGTGGAATCCCTATATTTTAGCTGGCTACTATGCTCTCTTGTTCCATGAGATTCTTGATATGTGCATTTAACTCTCTGAAAGTCCATCATACCATTAACCCTAAGTCAATGCCTGCTCTGTTTACCTGTTTTGTGAACTGTGCAACTGTGTTCCTGCTCCCTCTTCTGGCTCTGGTAGCTGGATCTCATCCCATGTTTTGACAGCTCCCACTTGAAACTAGGGAGGCATTAACCAGAGTTAATAAAATGAACTTTTCATAATATTACTCATATAAAGTCTGACTATTCTTTTAATTTTTTCCTATTCAGTCTCCAAACATCTTTAAATTTTTACAGATACATCTTATATATGTTTACTCATTATGGTCCTTTGGGTAACCATAAACCAATGTAATATCCAAAATGATTTGTCCTTCAACCATTATATAGTTCCTTGGAAGGAATATTTCCTTAGTGATAGATCCTTTACTCTACTTTTGAGTGGATTTATATCAATATAACAAATTTCAGATTTCTACTGCAAAAATAAATCATTTCATACATTGCTAATGTTGGCATTTACAAAAAAGCAACACCATACTTTAAATTTCTGGAGCAAACTTAAATCTTTATGCCTCTCTGAGAGGTCATTCTTGTAAGATAGAAAGACCTTTGAAAGGAAGAAGCCTGATTCATATTATTATTGAGAATATGCTAATTTAAATATTGTAATCTTTTAAATTATGTCTTAGGAATTTTTGAGAGTTCAAGGATTTAAAATATTTTATCTTTTGATCAAGAAATGGAAAAACAAACCTGGAAAAAATGCCTGCATTTAAAAAATAAACAGTTTATATAGATAGCATTTTTTCATGGTTCATTACTACTAGAGACACATGTATTAATCAGTTTGCCATATGTTGGCACAGCTGTGATGGGTTTGTTCAAATCTCTACAGATTTTTCCTTCTTTGCTCAGAAACATTTTTCAATGTGAGAGCAAAGCACCATTGTGCTCTATGCTAAGACATAGTGCAGTGTCTGCATATGTTCTCTAATACTTCTTGGCAAGATTGGCAGTACATATTTATTTACTTATATGGTTCTTGCAAATAGTCCTTTACTCATGCTGTAGCACTTTTAAACAGCCTTGTAAATTAGGTATGGCAAATATTCTTTTCAGTTTTTCTTTCACGTCTTTGGGATCAAATTTAATGTTATCTTTTATCTTTTACATATATTTTAATATTACCTTTTATTGACTTCTATGTACTTATAATCATTTCTTTACTACTTCCCTTACACTGAGCATGGAATACTTTATACTTCTTCCCACAGGCTTACCACAATGTGGTATAATTCATGAGAAATTTCTTAGTTGTCTAGCTCAGTCCATTGAGCAACACAAAGAATTATTTTTATTAGTTAGGAATTCACTTGTTGGAAGTTAGTTTACAGGAGTTGTATACTATCCAGATTGGAACACAGAGCATCTAGCATTGAGCAAATCCATTCATTCATGCATTTACTCATTCACTGACTGTAACTACTAAGTTGTCTCTTTTACAAAAGACTCGATTTTTTATATCATTTTAAAGAGTAACAATTTCCTTCTTACTCTTACAGCCAATCACTCACATTTTCTACCATGTGCCATATAGGACTAAGAAATCGGCCTAATGCTGACAGGAATCTGCAGCTTTAA
The DNA here is from genome assembly GCF_053883595.1 of Heterocephalus glaber. Taxonomy (NCBI): domain Eukaryota; kingdom Metazoa; phylum Chordata; class Mammalia; order Rodentia; family Bathyergidae; genus Heterocephalus; species Heterocephalus glaber. The sequence goes on from NW_028258372.1 coordinate 28,846,769, forward strand.
AAATGCAAGAGAAAGCTAGAGAGAGAGAGAAAGAAAGAGAGAGAGAGAGAAAGCACTCAGTTTTGCAGGCTTTACAATTTTGATGGTGTGCATACTCCTACCATCATCTATTTTAAGCTCCCAGCTTTAAAAAAAAAACCTGCTGGTAAAATTTCTCAAATAATAGGAGTCAGCTCTGAGAAAACCATATAAACAGGTTTCAGCACATTATGGAATGCTGACTCTGAATGCCTGCCTCATCTCAATTATTAAAAGAACTTGCCAAATCTTTGGAATTCTCCCTGGAAACATATTTTTATTAAAATCTTAGCCTGGGGTTATTTCTTATTCTCATATCTGCTTAGTTTCAAAGGAAAGAAATTTTAGACACTTTTACATTTATCTTATTTTCTTTAAATCCATTAGCTTTATTCAGAGTAAATCTTAGAATTGGAACTGAGGCACTTTGTTCCAGGTAGTCAATCGACCTAAACAACGACAAAAAGAAATATCTGCAGGTTACAAATCCAGACATGTCCAATTGCTAGTATTGTGTAAAACAGAAAAATCTAAATGTGCTTAAGGCATTTGTCATAAATATTCATCATAAGCCTTGTAAATATGCACTATGTCTATATTATTACATATCACAAATGCAGAGTGGAAAAATAATTGGAATATATTCATTTAATACTTCAAATCTCCATGTCTTTGCATGTAGTTAGAAATTTCAAAAAATACCTTAAATATTCAGATTTTATTTATCAAATGTAAGAAAAATGCTAACATATTCCTGCGACATTTTAGTTTGTTTCATTTGTTTATTTATTAAGGGTGCATAGATACTAAGAGAATGTGGTGGGCAAATAAAGATTATGTGTTAAAAAAGTTAAAAATATTAATTTTTTAAAGTGTGGGAAAGATCTGTGGATTTTGTTTATCTCTACTATTTATGGCCCCATTATAATAGATAATCAAGAATTGACTATATTGTAATTAGAACTGAAGTTGAAGAACACAGCGAACAATTCACAATTTATATTATAATATAGCTCATCAACCCACTAAATATATATTAATAGGGCATTCAAAACCATCCATTTGGCATTTCAAAGGAAGCTTCCCACATCTGGTGTGATTTGGGATACATTATTTAGTGCCCTCTCTGTCTTTCAACTATTTTTGTAAGTTCTGCTTTGCATAATACTGCAATCAGCCCTTGAGTAAGAAATGTTAATGTAGTGGAGGATAATCTTTATCTATGGACAATTCTAAAGAAAATAATACAATCAAGAAAAGAATAGAGGAATCATTCTGAGGCAATTAGTCAAAGCATAAATGAATGTTGATAAATTTTGAGATTATTCAAAAATTATAGGTTTTAACTAACAATTGATTTTTGAAAATTTCACTTTTAAAAGTAGAATTTCAATGAACTTGTCTTGAAATTATATTTAGCTATAAAATCTTCCATATTTTAATAATAATAGGTGGATAGAACAGTATTTCTATGTATCTGTTCTTTGGTGCTCTAAAGTGTACTCTGATTCACCTGATTTAGGAGTACCATTAATCATTTTGTACTTCAGAGATGTAAGACTGGCAATGTATGGGGTTAAGAATATTTGTTTGATTTTGGAAGTAGTAAATGAAACAACTTCTGGAAACCATGTTTGATGCTAAGCCTCCACAACTTTTGAGAACATATTCTTGAACAGATTTTTTGGAGGTACTTAGTTAAAAAATTTAAAAAGCCACAAACAAAAGGTACTGTTAAGACCTATTAGCTAAATACAGGTATTGAAAAATTTAACTCATTTTATTTTTTTATCTGGTAGTGATCAGGCTAACTGGATAGGTGAATAAAGATAAATGGTAGAATACAGGATTAAATATTAGAAATATTGCATCTTATTTACTGTATGAATATATTTAAAATATCTTTTAAAAATATTACTGAGAAAAATGTGATCTAAATTACAAATTGATCATAGAAGCTGACATTAGCCAAGCTCATATTCTGTGTCAGGTAATGTTTACTTTTTAAAAATATCATTAATATGAACAACATCCTTAGAATAAAAAGTATTTGAATTAATTCTTATCTTAATTTTAGGAAAATGAATCTTAGAAATGGAAGAAAAACTAATCCTCAATTAGTTATGAAATTAAGGATCTTACTTTCAAACATCAAATGTCAGAAGTCAGGAGCTATACTCCTAATTTGAAGACTGTTCAGGTGAGAGAAGGCAACACAAAAGCCACTTATACGAGCTACTTATAAAAGATGGAAAATACATCACAGTATTTTCTATGCCAGAAATCATTACAAAAATGAATACATAAAACAGGAACAAATTTGTTGAAGATATCAAATATATTTTCCTGTTACATTGATCCAGCAATTTAATATATTTTCCTAGGAAGAAAATGTTCTTACATTTAGAGTTATTCAGAAGAATAGTGTGGACTACTAGAAATATTGTGTTCAGTCTCTGATTTGAGGAATGCTCTTCATTTTTCTTTGAAAAAACAAAACAAATCTTTCAAATTAGGACCTTAAATTAACATATAATTACCCGTGCTAGACCAATAATGAATTAATTTTCATTTTTTCTCTATCAAACTTAAACGTGAAGATGTGTGTGCATATTAAGTTGAAAAGGACAAATTTATTATTGGTTATTTGACTTACGGATTGTATGCAACAAATAGCAGCAATTTTTTCTTTCCTGATACATATTTTGTCTGAAAAAAACCAAAAAATCTAGCAGTAGTTAATTATTCTACTGAGAGTATTGATTTGAGTCATTTTATTTATCATTGTATCTATGTTGATATCATGATCTATCTTGTTTCATTATGAAATGTTGATAGTTGTGTAATTATGTAATCCAGAAAATAAAAGGATATAAGAATTGTAAATGACTACAAAATATCACAAAAGTAATTCTGAACCATGTTGCATTCACTTAGCATAACTGCTGGTTCAAAAACTGATATGTAAATCATGTCATTTAAATGGCATCTCTCTATGAATAGAGTATAATTTGATAAACTGAACTTGTTTCAGTTCTTAGTCTTTCTAGAGTGTACCATTCACATGATTCCATCTGTTGGTTTACAATCATGTTATTTAATCTCGCTGTTTCCCAAAGGCCGTACTTACGATACATGTTTCTAGGTTTGACTCCCACATACATTGACTTGACAGACTTTCTGAGTTTCATGTACTGTAAGGTGATTTTGAGAGGTGTTGTTAATATTATCTTTCAAAAGGATAAATTGGCTTTCTTTTTTTTTTTGGTAACGGGGATTGAACTCAGGAACTTGCGCTTGCGAGGCAGGAGCCAGAACCACTGAATCTAAATCCCTGGCCCATCTTTCTTTTTCATAAGAAATTATTATGTGTGACTATACAGAGTACACATCCTATGACGCTTTCTTTGTAGGTATTTATGATATGCACAAAGTAAATCCAATTTAAAAAGCAGATGAATAAGTATCATGTAAAATTGTTGAAAATGTTGGAAAATATAGATTGTATTGGCCCATCAAAGCGTATCCTTATAACATAATAATTAAATTTAGCTAATGCTTAGTACAGATAAGAAAGTATATATAAGCACATTTATTATTTTCCTTTACCTTTCTTGTCAACAAAATTGTACATTTTTTCTCATAATTATACCAATCTTAATATATGTACATTCTGACAACAAGAAGTTATGACAGTATAACTCATGAACATAGAGAAGCTTTGATTTTTTACTTTTTATTGCTTTTACATTTTAAAACCTATGTCTTAAATATATTCTCATAAGTAGTCTTTACTTTTCAGATCAGTAAGACTTGCACCATATTTTTTATAGGAAACGTAAAAGTCTCTTTCATTTATTAAACCATTTCTTAGACTAAGTCTAATATTCTTATTCTGCATGTTGTAAAAAATGCAAATATTAGGGGTCCCCACATGACAGTTTAATCCATGTTTCTATGGTAAGAACAATGAAATACTATACTTTGAGCAAACACAGCAGGTAATCTTGCTATATTTTATAATTTTATATCCATAGATTCTATATGTTTTACAACACATCCCATATTTGCATATGTGGATTGTACGCATGATTAAAAACACTGACGAATATTTATTACTGCAAAACACCCCACATTGCCATTGATCACCTTCTAAATACTCCCCCTCACTCAAGCACACTTATGTAGTTGTTATTACCAATGATATGATATGTATCTACAAAATGAGGGTCCCATAAAAACTCTGAATACCAAAGCTAATTGGAATTTCCTAATATGTGAACACATCAATGTTCCATTAGACTGAAATGGCCAATTCCACTAAGGCATATGGAATCCTCTCAAACATTGTCTTATACACCTCTTCATTTGTCTGGTCCTGATTTGTATCCTTCAGAATTAAACTATAACCATTTATTTTTTGAGCTCTAAGAGTCTTTCTAGAGAATTATCATCATAATCATCATCGTTAAATTTTTTGGCAATGGAGATTGAACTCAGGACCTTTAAACTGAAATGTATTCCTATCTCCTTTTGCTTGTTTCTTTGTTGGTTTGCCTTTATCTTGAGACAAGTTCTCATAAAGGCACTAAATTTTCAAAGATGGGCTCAAAAGTTTGGTCTTCCTGCCTCAGCCTATTAGAATACCGAGGTGAGAATTATGCACCTAGAGAACTAGTGAATTACGAGGGATTGTTCAGAACCCAGAATTTATGGCCAATTGGTAAAAATACAGGTAGTTTAGAAATCCCTAAAGGATAGCCAGCTTCTAAATGAAAGCTATTTTATTAGGTATCGTGCCTTTTACCTTGTGAATTGCACGATAGCTTCCATTGGTTAGTGGCTAGTGTCAGAATTGTACTGCAGTGGGCCCATGGGTGTCTGAACAATATGAGTATTTGGATGCTCCGTTTCTTTCTTTCTTTTTTTTTTTATATTTGTACCGGGGATCGGGGGATTCAACTCAGGGTCTTGCGCTTGGCAGGCAGGTACAGCGCCACTGAGCCACATCCCGGTCCTGGTTGCTCCATTTCCTGAAGGAAACAGCCACATCACTCTAGGCACCACCAGCTCCCACATCTCTCCCTTACCTTTGCATTAATGCAGGCTCTTGCCAAGGCTTACTTACTGAGAAGAGGATACAAATGATGAGGTTTACAAATAAGAATCATAAACAGGTAAAAAAAAATTGGGACTTGGAGTATAGAAAATGTGTTATTCTTATGGAAAGTAAACAGTACTTGGTAGAATTATATAGGAAATAAATATAAAAGTAATGCAAGTCAAAGTAACTACCACTCTTCTTTCATCCATGTTAGAAAGCTTGACATTTGAGGACAAAATGAAAACAAAGCCTCTTTGCAAATGTAGCTTGTACAAAAATGAGTTCAGTATGCATATTCTCAACTATTTCACTGGAGAAAGTTATCCTCCAAACAGATGGAGAAAAGAAAAGATTCAAGTAATCTCTAATTGCGTCACTTTGCACGCAAATTTAGTAAAGGGAAATAATACATCAAAATCCAACAAACCAATGAAAACTTCACCTTATTGAATAAAAAATGCCATGTTCAAGAGTGCCACTGGATAACTACTATCAACTGCTGCTGTCTGATAAGTACATTATTTTATAATTTTTTTTAAAAATCAAATTTGTTTTAATGCATACATAAAACATAAAAAGGTGCATATTATGGCACATCATGATGTTTCAACACACACGTGATGTCTTTAGGTTAAATATATCTATCTCCTCAAATACTGATTGTTTTTTTTTAATTAAATTCTTTTATTGGTACATTGTAGGTATACAACACAATTACATTTCTTATTGGGAATTGTACCTTTACATAATGCATCTTGGTTCTTATTTTTTCCCCATTCCTAGCCCTCCCTTCACCCCCTCCAAACCTTCCCTATTTACAAAGACTTTATTTTCATTTTTTCCATTATTCAGCTTTTTTCCTTTCCCTTCTTTCCTTTCCCCTGCCCCTCCCACTACCCCTACCCCTTTGGACCTTTTCTTCCTATTTTGCATGATTGATTATTCATTCTAATCATTGGTACATTATTCTTAATGAGTTATATTTTGTTGCTGTTAGCTTTCCATTACTGCACAAAATACATGAATCAATTCACTTATTAAGAGAAAAAGTTTATTTTGCATCATGGTTTTAGAAAATTCAATCCATAATCAATTGGGCCCATTACTTTGAGTCTGTGGAGAAGCAGCATATAGCATGATGACAGTGCACTGAAGAGCAAAACCACTCATCTCATTTGCAGAAAACAAATAAAGAGAGATAGGAAGGGACTGGGAATCCCACAGTCTCCTCCAAGGTCCGTACCAACGACAACCATAAGGCCCCATCTCTCAAAGTTTTTACCACCTCCTAATAAAATAATCCTGGGTAACAAGCCTTTACCATTTGAACTTTTGGAAGGACACAGATTCAAAGTATAGCAACTGCTACATTAACTAATATTCTTCAAGATTAGTAATATAGACACAGCCTGTAAAATTCTGTTGGTACTTGTTTCAGAGGTGAAATTAAAACTTATAGTTATTTCAAGTAAACCATTATAATCTAGCTTCAGTACATGGGATATGGACCTACCCACACATACATACACATATACACATATATGTACACATGTACACATGTGGGTATGTGTGTGCATGTGTATGTTCATATTTTGCTGACTATTTTAATAGCACATCTATCCAACAACAAAGGCAACAATGGCTTGAATTAGTTATAGTGGAAAAACAGTTTTTTGCTTTGCCTGACTGCTTCCAAATAGTTTATGCATCTTTACACACTTCAACAACACACAGCAGATTTTCTGCATTCATTGCTTGTGTATCTATGATCACAGGATTGGAAGGCTTTATTCCTAGAGGAATAATACTTGTGTATATGCTGTGGAACTATTTGAAAGCTGTGAGATCTTTTTCCCTTTTGATAAAGGTGAAACATTCATCAAAATCTTGTCATGTTGTCAAAATTAGAAGATAAAAGGTAAAGAAACTTGCTGTAACATGATGGCTAATAATGGCTTCTGAAAAAATAAATAAACTCAGTATTGGAACTGGTTGTTTAAAAAATGCCATCCATCAGAGATGAATACAATATAGACTCCAGAATAAATATAAAAACAGAAACAAAATGTATTATTCTACATATTGTACTTTACAGTTATTACACTACAATATAATTGGAAAAAATGTGTTCTTTAGATTGACTCTTATAAGTTGCTATGGTTTGATTATTTTTTGAGTGTGTCCCCTAAGAATGTATATGTTGGAAATTTGGTTCTTAATGTGGCAGTATTATTAGAAGGTGGAGCCTTTAAGAGATAGATCCTAGTGAAAGGAAACTGGACAGGAGGACCTTTGCCCTAGGAAGAAACTAATTTAGTTCTCATATGACTCTGGTTAGTTCTCAGGAGAGGATTGTTATAAAACAGCAAGACTGGCTACTTCTTGATTTATGGTTTCCTATGTATTCATGTAAACTCTCACAAACACGTGCAATGTTCCCAACAGGATGCAACAGGATGATATGACATAGCCACAGAGTCTTCATTAGAGTGCAGCAGACAGTGGCTGTGGTTTTAGATTTCCAAACCGTAAGCTAAATAAATAAACATCTATTCTTTTATCTAGCTTCAGGTATATTGTAATAGAAACAGAAAACTGACTAATACAAAAGTAATCATTCTTTTCTTTTTTGGTACCGGAGAACAAACTCAACCTTGCACTTTCGAGGTAGGTTCAGCATCACTGAGCAAAATCCCTAAACTGAAAGTAGTTATTTTTATTTGGTACTTATTATGGTACTTTTTTATTATTATGTGTGTATGTTCTCTTTGCTTTTGAAGATTTTGAGCTCCTGTAGACTAGTAATAGATCTTATATGATTTTGTAATCATCAATTGTAGATTGCACTTTGTCACTCAAAATACTTTAGAATTTATAAATGAGAGTTAGAATTTGTGACAGATAGTAGAGGAGGGGTACTAAGACCAGAGAATGGGACATGAGAGCAGAGAATGGAGTTCCTGAGCCCCATTCTTCTGGGGAAGTGTTTTAAAACTACAAATAATTGCAATAATATATTAAGTCTTAATATATTAAAATAAAAGCATTTTATCAATGAACTAAGCAAAAGTATATTCATATAGATATTTGAAATCCAAAATAGAAGGTGAAATGTGTTCCTACTAATGGTCACAGTGAAAAAGTTAAAAAGTTATAAAGTTAAACTAAGAGTATAATTTTAATTTTTAAAATTATAATTTAAATTGTACAAATTTATGGGGTACTGTGTACTTGATACACGCATACACTGTACGAAGATCAACTCAATGTAGTTAATGTTTCTGTCTCCCTAAACATATTTTTAAAATATACTAGCAAGAAATAACTGCATATATTTATGAGGTACAGTGTGATATTTCAATCCATGTATATTATACGTAATCATCAAATCAGTATAATCAATGTTTTCATCTCTTTTATCTTTTCTCATCAGAATGTATAATAGTGACTACTGCAGGCTGGGAAAAATGTGGAGGGAGAATATGGAAGGTTGGATATGAAAAAAACTGGTATGAAAAAAAGCTGTTTTAATGTTCTACAGAGCAATGTGGTGACTATACCTTGCAATGATCTACTATTGTATCATAAACTAGGAGAGGAGAGCTTGAAAGCTCCACATACAAAGTGATAAATTATTTTTTCATAAAGAAACAAAGTTTCTACAAATTTAAAAGGCTTCCCCAAGGTTTCAGAGTGGATTGCATGTTAGCCAATATAATCTGCTTGAATTCCAGTGTACTGATTTTTCAATACACAATAAAAAAATTAATACTCAGAAAGGAAAACATCTCTTGGAAAGCTATAAACTTGAATTTAAAGGATTGTAGGGATTGTGAGAACATCTGAGAAGAAATGAATTTCCTACTAAGTTTGCAAAATGCAAATGAAGTAGAAGATAGCTTTAGAGACAAACACTTTTATTTTCTGGCACCTCTTCCTTTTTAAGCCAAATGGATATTTTTCCCGTATAAATAAAGAGTTACACCTTGTGGTTAAAGTTATATGTAATGTCCTGCTGATTTATATTCATAAAATTGATTTCCTGTTTTTCATTAATCATGTGTGAGCCATTTTAGATAAAACATGTATAAAATATAGAAATGTCAAGTGATGATAATGACTCAAAAGATTTTACATTAAATGTGTTAGTGGTTATGATTGGGTCTTGATAAACAGACACACTGAGAAGAGTAAATATGCTTTTGCTCCTTTAGGAGCATTTAGAAATTTCCTGAAAAACTTCATGTGCATCATAAACAGACTCTTCAATACAGGATAGAGATGTGTTTTATTTTGAAAACCAATGTTATAAGATGAATATCTAGAAATGATAGCAATAATTTTCTTTAATTACTGTTTGAATATGGTAATAATGTTTTCAAATAGCAGAAATCAAAACATTTCTATAATATACATGTAAAAACTAATTTCTTTTTGGAATATATACTGATTTTACATAGTTTGCACTTTTTCTTGTATTAATAGAAAAACTACACTTTTAACACAAGAATAAAATGCCATTTCAAATTTCTTGACAAATATATATTCAAAGATAAAAATAAATCTATATATATAACAAATAGTTCTGAGTAAATATTTTTCTTTTTTATATGAAAACATTTACTAGATTCATTGTTATAAACATCTATAGAATAAACTTAATAGTACAAGTGAAATTCATACCAGATGTTATTATTTAATGATTATTTATACCTTCATAAGTAGATATATTTAGTTATATAAATTAATTTTCCCTATAGTATAATAGTTTGATTTCAAATCACTTTATTTTTCCTGAATCTCCTTTTCCAAAAGGTTTTGATACAAATATATAGGTACAAATTTTTTTTAATTAAAAAAAAATGAAACACATGTGCATTATATATATATTTTATATGATTTCGTTTCTATGCAAATGCTTATGTGTGTATACTGTAAATATGTGTTTTCATTTAATTCTTCAAGTTTAAAGAGAAACTCTATGAATTCTATAAAAGCAATGATTTCAATCATAGTAAAATATTTAAATCCCTGTAGCCCTCCATAATCATAGGTTCTGCATCCTTGGATTCAATCAACTGCAGATTTAAACTATTTTAGCAAAAAAATAGCGTCTGTGCCAATCAGAAACATACTTCTTTATTTTTTCCTTGTTATTTTCACTAAACAATATAGTATAATAATTTTATATAACATTTCAAAGTAATTATAAGTATTTTCAGAATAATTTAAATATAGAGGAAGATGTGCATAGCTTATATGCAAATATTGCACCATCTCATAGCAGACATTGTAAATGCACGGATGTTTTTGGGGCCCTGGTACAAACTACTGAAGGGTATTGAGGGATGACTACATATCACAGTAAAACTGCCAAGAATAAAACAAAAAACAAACCAGCAAAATAACCAAGAAAATATCTAAGAAGGTAAAGAAAAATCACCTCTCATTATATGGTCTGATAATAAAAATGACAGTGGAGATTTTATCAGAAACAATGAAGACCGAAAATATGATCGTTGTAAATAGGGAATGGTGGAGGGGGTGAAGGGAGGACAGGAAATGGGGAAAAAATAAAAACCATGATGCATCATGTAAAAGTACAAGAACCCAGTGATAAATGTAAATGTATTGTATACCTAAAATGTACCAATAAAAGAATTTAAGGAAAAAATATATAAAAATATGGCATCTGTGAAGTGCTTGTAAAAAGAAAATGTACCAACCAAGATTTAAATCTCCAGTAAAAATATCATTGAAATATGAGTAAAATGGAAACATTTTGAGATAAACAAAATCATAAGGAATTTTATCCCAAAAGACCTACCTTTTAAAAAACTTTTATGTTTAAAAAATGGTACCATGTAGAAACTTGTTTATGCAAAAATGAAGAAATCTTTAAAATATTGATAAATGTCAGAGAACTCTCTGTATTTTTTTTCCTTTTTCTTTTCTTTTTTTTGTGCAATCAGGATTGAACTCAGAACCTTGTGCTTATGAGGCAGGCATTGACACCACTGAGCTAAATCCTGGGCCCTTTGTATTTTATTTTTTGCTAATTGCTTTAAAAGAAAAATTTCCACAGTCAGTGAAATATTAATTTTTTCATGTTTAATTCCAAAATAATATTATTCAGAAGAATAAGTATGCAAAACAGAATAGAATTATTCTGAAATATAGGGTATTTTAATTGAAGAGATAGGATCTACTCACAAAGCCCTTATTTTGGAAACACAGAGGTAATTTTGAGGTGCAGCCCAGAGAACAGTGTGCCTGAATCAAGATTGTCAATGGTGAAACATGATCACTGTAACTATCCTGGCTTTACTTTGTGCTGAACTTTTCAGACAACTGTAAAGATTCACTGAATCAGTAGAAAATGGTGACTTAAAGGCAGGAGGAGTGATACTAAAAAAAAGTTAAGATTTACATTACTATATACAGGAAAAGACTTAGGAATATGGATATATAGATATAGTTTCAATCAGTAGGATACAGAGTGTATCAAAGTTTGCATCACGGTTTTTGGTCTGTTGAACCAGAGGACTATGTTTGACTTTAGGAGGCTTGAAGTTGTTCATCCCAGTGATGTAATTTGTCACTATTATGTGTAACTTTCAAACACTTTTAATGTGTTGTATGCATGTAAAAATTCTAGGACAAGTCCCTGAAGATCGTGAGAACAGCATTTTGAATTGAGTGTTGAATTTTTATTCCTGAAATATTGACTCTTCTACTCAGGAAATAATTGAGAATGTCCATGGATATGATATGTAAAATGAATACTCAAGAAGAGTCAAGCATTGCTGAATTGAAAGTAACTGCTTTCTTTACTGAAAGGCAATCATAAGAGAGATCTGGACCCTTTGTTTTCAGTACTTCCCTTACAGCCAGATCTAATGCTCTTGTATAATAAAATAAGCAATTTAAACTGCTTCTTTAATCAACAAACACTTGATCAATCACTGACACATTGAAGAACTATTTATGAAGTATATGCTATTTATATTGCAATATATGCTTCAAGGGGATATAAGGAAAAAAAATTTTCTTTTACAAAATCAGGAATTGAACTCAGGACCTTGCACTTGCCAGGCAGGTGCTAGCGTCACTGAGCTAAACCTCCAGCCCATGAAAATTTTATTATATTTTCTGTTCTCATGAAAACTAATTTCAGAGACATAGCTATGACATACAAAATTGTGAACAAAAATCACATCTATTATTTTTTTAAAGTCTCTAATTTACAAGCTATAGGATTCTAGCAAAGGGAAAAATAAATTTAATTTAGAGTACCTAAGGAAGATATAAAGGGACGAATGTAGTTTAGATTTTCTTCTACATGAGCTTGAAAGATCCAATTTAGACGAAAAATTAAAAGTACCTGTTAGGGAGTATCAGGGCCTTCATTCCAGTCTCAGACACACACACACACACACACACACACACACACAAATGAGTAGGAGAAACATTAGAAACTGCAAAGGCCAAATGTTACTGTACATAGTAAAAAAAAAAAAACAGTCCAGCACCATGTTAGTCTGCACTGTGGCTTTGAGAGAGCTCTGGTTTTGGGGAAATTGTCAACCACTAAATGGGTACATAGTAAGTAGATTTGAGAAAAAGGGATTCAGAACTCCAGGCTAACAAGGCTTATATTTGGGGATTTTCTGCAATGAAAATCAAGAGAAGAGAAAAAAAGGAAGGGATTTGTGGGTGCAGTGAGTTATGCATTTTATAGATTTGCTATGTTTTCCTTCTACACACAGATATAAGGTTTGTTTGAAATTAAAGGGTCTAATGGACGGCTAAGTGATCTCGCTCAACATAAGAGCAACAAAATAATATTTATGTCAATAATAATAATAATAGTGATAATGATAATACACTTGATCTTAGCCAAAAGGCCAAGAAGCAATGATAATGATAATAAATAGTAGCTTCATTCTTTGAGAGCAGTGTAGCTGATATTATTTCAACTTCCATCAGCTGCTGGAGCTAACTTACTCTAGTATTTGAGTCAAAAATGAAGATAGCAGTAAATTTTTCAGACTGAGGAAAACATAAAGTTCAAATAATTAGCAGATGCTTGTTATTTCCTGTTTTTTTCCATTGGCTTTGAGAACTGAGACCATCTGTGACAATGCGAGTTAAAGTTTTGCCTAGGAAAAATAAGATAGCAAACCAACAAACAACATTACTTTACTGCTTCAGAAAAACTCCTAGTGACCAGTTCATTAAAGCTAAGAATTTTCTCATCTAAGCAAACATCACTTATCAAAAACACTACCTAAGGCTGAGGATTTACCTCAGTGGTTTCGCCTTCTGCTGCACAAGCGCAAGGACCCAAGTTTGATCCTGGGTACCAAAAAAACAAAACAAAACAAAACAAAAAACACCACCTAATTCAATACTATTCCTACATGGTATCACCAATCCTAAATTATATCAAGAACTCTAGTCAGTCCAAATAATATGCCCACCTTGAAAGATCTACTTTAAACAATTAAAATCAGCCTCCAAGGGCCTTTCCCAACTCATTCCTCCCACTCAGTTCTGAATCATCCCTAAGACTTGCTGAAACTATTCTGCAGTACATTCTAACTAGTTTATGTTTACATTTTTAAACAGATTAGTGATGGGTACTTTCAACACATTTCTGGAACTTGTGCCTTTTTACCTTGTTCTTAACTACACTGCTAGTTCTGTTACCTTGAAATCAAGTTTATGTTGTTATAGCAAGTGAGGATTACTTCTTAGTAGGTTTACTATTTATGTTGCCATAATGATTTTATATTCAGAAATGTATAGTACTAACTGCTGAAAAAACTGCTGGGATTGTGCAGTATAAAGTCATCCAACAGAACTCTCAGACAAGAAGGATTATCCAATACTATAAAGGGCTGAATGGTAAATGTAAAATTTCAATGTTCAAAAGACCAAAATTCTAAATGATGTACTACATGCATGATAAATAGAAACCAAGCAAGTAAACTATTATTAGTTATCATGAATAATTCACCAATTGATGCATCATCAATATTAGCAAGAAGTAAATTTGTGATTTTAATTAATGTTTAACAAACCAGAACTATTCTGCCTTATAGAGCATGATAGATGACAGGGATAACAAACACAATGATTTTATCTTTTAGCACTATTATTAAAAATCAGTTTTTTAAAAATGCTTTCTTGGAGCTTCTTATTCAACTCATTGAAAAATTGAGATAAACAAAATAATTCCAGCACTTTCGTAAATTGAACTGCCAGAGTATTATTTATGGAACATCATGTCTTGCATAGTATCCATCTTTAATGTTGGATAACAGTTTTTTATAATTTAACAAAAAAAGAGAGAAATAGTAAATTAGAGTATGCTTTCTCAAGATTTGCTTTTCTAAATCTAGAAACTAGTAGAATTCTCAGTCAAGTTCAAACTTAGGACTAAAAGTAGCTACAGCCACAGATTTACTCTCCAAATTAAGATTACTTTATCAGCCCAGGAAAATCCTGCCTAGTTACAGATAACTTTATTTGTTCTAGGAACCTTTTATGCATTTATCCAAGATAGACTATTAATCATGTCCCTTCAGGGATTCTTCTCAGAGTAATGAATCACTCAGCTAGACCTGGCCACTTATGTCCACTTTTTAAAAATCATCTGCTTCACAAATATTGGCTATTTGTCTTCACCAATCCTTACCATTATCTGCTTTACAAACTTTGCCTGTATCGACCAATCCTAACCATCATTTAACCAATTTTGTCCACACCTAATTAATATCCCTCCTCTGCTACAATAAAAAAATCAGCTTGAAGATGAAAATTCATGCATACACTTTGTGACACCTCCCTCTATGGGCACCAGTAATTACTGTGTCCTTCATTAGTACAATGGGGATCAATTTGGCTCTTTGTACTCCTCGGTTATTTTAGTGGTTCTATTAGTCAGCATCTGATATCTGAGAAGCATAAATTCAGACCAGATAAAAATGGAGAGTAGCATAGAAGTGGGTCTAATATTTGACAATATGTTAATATACTATATTTACATTATATACAAATATATGTCTATAACACATGTTTCAATGTGTTACTCAATAAGTTTGGGTTAATGAATTGCCTTTTGTACATTATAATATACCTTCCAAATGGTGATATTTTGAAATGAATTTATTATAAACTCAAAAGGACACTTTGAGAATATTTGTATAGAGAATTAAATGTTTTTCTTTTTATTTTTAATCTTTATCTTCATTCAAAAATACAGTTGAGAATACAGAAGATTTTATGGAAAAGGAGGCAGTTAATGTCAATGAAATTAAAATGCACATATATGACAACTGGAGATTGAAATGAATTTCAGGGAGAAGTATTTTTAAAACTTCCTTCTGTGAAGCATTAATTCTGGGAGATGTTAAAACATGAACATGACTGTTTCAGAGTTAAATATGGTTAGGAAAAATTGCATACACAGACTCCTTTTGAGAGTCACAATGCTCATTAGCATCTTTTTTTTTTTTTTTTTTTTTTTTTGTACCGGGGATCAAATTCTGTTCCTTGCGCTTGCGCAGCAGGCGGCAAAACCACTGAACTAAATCCCTGGCCAGATCATTAGCATCTTCAAGTTCCAAGAATCCCTTAGTAAACTCCTGGGGTCTTCTAAAGTAATTTGACTTTACAACCCCTTATCAGAGGAACAGCTGATAGTCTTCCTCAAATGCAATCCAGTATCACTAGATATTGCCATTGCTGAACCTCTTACTCAGGGTTTAAGTATCTTTGAAATATATGAACCGTGTATTTTAACATTAGATGTTGTGTAATTCTCTAACCAATTACTGTGTGCCCATATTGAAGATATACAATTACTAGCAATCCTCTACTTAAAAATTCAATTGACTGAACAACTAACTGGTTGTCCCTGTGATAGCTTCCTTGCATGCAGATGTCCCCTAAACCTTATTCATGATCACAATATGGCTCAGTTAAATTCATTTTACAGATATATGACAGATAGTTATACATTATTTTGGTCTGAATATTTGTCTGTCCCTCCTAAATTCATTGACTAATATCCTAACCCCAATGTGATTGTATTAGAAGGTTGAAATTTGGAAAGGTTAAAGTAATTAGGTCATGAGGACAGAGCCTTAAAAATGGCAGTAGTCCCCTTATAAAAGAGGCCCAGGTAAATTCATTTCTCCCTTCCACTATGTGAGGACAAAGCTGGATGTCTGCACCTATGAGTTAGAAAGTAGGCAAACACCAGACAGCACGTCTTGAACTTCCTAGCCTTCAGAAAAATTAAATAAATGTCTATTGTTTAAATGTTCCCCAGCTTGTCTTATTTTGTTACAGCAACATAAATGAAATAAAACCATGATTTATTATTTGCTTGATGACAGCAATTTTATCTCACATTTTTTTCTTGACATGAGCCTCATCCCAGCAGTGCATTTCTCATACATGACTGGTTTTCCACTTCTTCTATAAACCAGGTCTAGCTTTTAATATCTCATTCTGAATGTGTTGCCAAAAAGAATACAGTTTTGCAGAGATAGTCTTCTAATGGGAGTAGATTGGGATCATCAATTCCTTGTGGAGGTTACTGTGTTCTGGTGGAATATTAAAAATAATTCATGTGAGTCTTTAAATTTATTCCATCTTTATCATTATATAATAATGTAACTAAAAGCCTGAACCACAATAAACTTTATAGCAGTTTGAGTAAGACACTGTTGATGAAAAAAGTTTGGTACTTTAATGACAAAACATCAAAGGCAAGTATTTATGTACAGAAGTGAAATCAAGAATTTGACTGGTTGCATAAGCAGCCTGTGATTTTTGTTTCCCTTATTGGAAAGTCCATAGTCATTATCACATTGTCTTGTCTTAGTTACTTTTTCATTTCTGAGACACAATAACTGACACGGGCATATCAAAGCAGGAGAGGTTTCTTTTGGCTCACACTGTGTAGAGGTTTCAGTCCATCGTTGGCTGGTTCCAAGGCAGGGTGGCGTGGTGGAAGGACATGGCAGAGAACTAACTGCTCATGGCATGCCACAGAGGAAGCAGAGAGCTAGGTCAAGGGAGGAGGGAGACAAATAGACCCTTTCAGTCAGTGCCCACCATGACCTATCTCTTCAGGATAGGCTTCACCTCCCAACATCACATTTAGCTATAAACTCACCAATAAATTAATCCCCCAAACCCCACCCATGATCACATGAGGCTTTGGAAGGACATCCAGATAAGAATCATAACTCAGATGTTAGCTAGTGACTTTTGTTTGGTAACACATTTTTTGTTTCTTTCTAGCATTCGCACTTACCAGAAGTGACCCAAGCTGAATTTCATTTATGTTTTTATTGTAAGAAAGGTGAAAGCTATTTTTTAATGAGTAATGAAGCATTTATTCAAATATTTAATAGGAGGGAACTAGATCTGGAATAAGTTTTATTGGAATTCATATAAAAAGTGAATCCATTAAAACTAAAATCAAAACAGCTGACTTTATGGAGAACCAGCTATTAACCAATTGGGACAGAGACATCCTGATCATTTTTACTTGCATAAACCGAGCTGAATTTTCCAATTTATATGACGATTATGATTTATTACCTTAGGTAGATCTTTTTTTTCCATCTAATGCTTTATTGAGATTATTCAAATTATTAAGTTTGGTTCCTTTTCTCCCTCTTTGTCAAAAAAATAAAAAGAAGAAAAAGTAATAGGGAATATTATCTGCCTTCAAAATCTAATCTGCCGAGGTCAGCAAGTCAGCAAAAATTCAGTGAATTTGGCTCCTTGTTTCTAAATGAAGTAAGAGATAATGAATTCTGTCCTTAGATGTTGACAAAGGTCCCACTGATCAGGTAATCAAGTCATGATTACTGTTTCTTAAGAAGTGACTCTGAGACCACCCTACCAGAGAGGACCAGGAATCACCAGGCCTATCCCTAGGAATAGAACACCAAAGAGCAAGGGCCCCATGAGAAGCCACTTTCCACAAAGAAAGCTGTATTGGTTTTCCTGAACACTGCTCACTGCAGAACTAACTACAGTGACCTCCCTATGTTTCCCGGAAACAGTTTTATTTCTGGTGAAAGACTCCACATTTGACAAAGGAAGTGTAGTAGAATTTTGTACACACCCTGAACTTGAAGTTAGCTTACTTAAGGGTATTTTTAAGTCCTATTTGGTTTCATAAACTCAGAAATATTTCTGGTCTGGTCTCTAATTTTGCTTTAAGAATAATACTTCATCAATTTTATGGTTTGGGCCACTACTTCTGTCCATTGTTGAGAGAACCCTACTTGCTTCTCAACACTGATTTTTTTTGAGTTACTTGAGTTATCAAAATTAATTTTTAGCTGAGCACTTTTCCTCAAAGGTAAGAGATTATGATTTTTAATCATCCTGTAGCTAGGTATAACTATGATTCAGTAAATTCAAATAAGATATTAAAGGAGTTCTATGATAATTTCATTATTTTTATGGCTAAATAATATTCCATCGTACAAGAATATTATATTTTCTTAATATATTCTTCTGTTAATAGATGCCTTGGTTGAATATTGTGAATAGTGCTGTAATAAACATAAGAGTTTAAATAATTCATTGATATAGTGATTTGTTTTGGATATGTACCCAATACTGAGACTGCTGGCTCATGATTTTCTAAAGTGGTTGTGCTAATTTCCTTTCTCACTGGTAGTGTAGAAGCATTCTCATTTCAGCCAGGTGTGGTGTCACACACTTACTGTTTTGGTAACTTTCTCCTCCCTGAGAGACAGGATACCTGACAAGCACAGTTTAAAGGAGGGAGGCTTAGTCCATAGTCCGCTGGCTCCAAGGCAGAGACAGCATGGTGGAAGGGCCCAACAAAGTAAAGCTACTCATGTCAACCTGGCCAGAAAGCTGAGAGAAGGGAGGAGTCGGGGAGGAAGATATACCTTTCCAGGTCACACCCCCAGTGACTGTCCTCTAATAAGTCTCCATCTCGCGATAGCACACCCCTCTGCTGAACTCATTAGAGGCCAAATATACCAATGGGTACAGCACCCCGTAATCTGACCACTGTCCAAAAGCCCTGCCAGGGATAATCCTAGCATTTGGGGAATCTGAAACCGAGGATCATGAGTTTGACCCCAGAGGGAGCAATTTAGCAGCTTAGTGAGAACTTATCTCAAAATAAAACCAAAAATGACAGCAGATGTAGTTCAGTGGATGACCAAAAAAGTCCCCTTTCCTCTGAATTCTGATCAGTAGTTGTTATTATGTTTTTATTAATTTTCTTTCAAGTTTTAAGAAGTCTTCTTAAAGGCAGAAGTATGCTTTCTTCCACCCACTTCTTTCCGTGTCAGGAATGTAGTGTAGTCCCAGGGACTCAAGGATAAGTCACATCTGAACTGCAAGAGTGACAAGTCAACAGAAAATCATATCTCCCTTTCCTTGTTCCTTGTCTTGGCCAAAATATTCCAGATAAAAATTAGAAAAGAAGAAGGAAGAAGTCAACAATTTCTTGCTCCCTTCCAAAGTGAAGGAAAGAGGAGAAGGGAAAGTAAAGGCTTTGTAGTAGACCACTATTCCACTGGATAAGGAGAGACACTACCTAGAAGTGGATCTGAGCTTTATATTATGACTTGCATGGAATGTTAGTAATTAACACTGACAGGAAATGGCAAATGTCTACCTAAGGTAGGTGTAATGGAAATTCATTACATCAAGTTTGAGAAAATATGTCTCATTAAATTGAAACAAGTTAGATATATTTGCATAGTACTTCTCAGAATTACAGCATTGGAACATATTTGGAGGCCAGTAAATACCTAAATAACTTAAATTGACTAAAGTACACCACAAAACTGAAAATTCATGCAACATCACAGTAAAAGTTTATCATTAGTATTAATTATTGCTTATTTTTAGTCCAATAAATGCTTAATATCTTTCTTATTTCAGGGTGAATCTCAGTCATGTACACAAAGACCTCTTATCCAGTATTTAAAATCTTTAGCACAGTATTTTTTTTTAATTACAGAATTTTTGAGATTAAAACAATGAAAGGAGGAAAATGTCAAATGCTACATAACCTCTCAAGGAATTCTTCATTATCTTATATTGGAAAACATTTATATTTCTTCATTAAAGAACCCTTGGATATTAATGGTAACTGGGGTGTATACACCAGTAGCTTGACATCAGTTTATGGTAGCTTTTACCATAAAAGTTTTGATTAAGAAAATAGCTTTCAGGCATTTATAGAAAGAGTGGATGATCAATTGTGAACTGGTAGCATGGGCCAAATTTATTTTATTCTCTTTTTTCCTAAATCCTATATACAAAAAGAGGGTAGATCCCCTTTCAAATGTGATGATTTAAGAGTTACCTCAATATAAATAGAAAGACAGGATTTGTTCACTTCTGGAGAGGCTTCTAGTCTGAGAAGATATAAATAGTGCTTTTGAGTGGAACATCTTTGGAGTCACCAATAGTAACTCAGACTGAGGGCCTTGTCAGGGAGTTGGCTACTGATCCACAGCCTATTTCTTCTTTATTGGATGCAGCCATGGAAACTTGCTGTAGGAAGCCTGGTACCATGGAGAATAGTATGGTGTTGAATGTCAAGTATTTCAAATGTGAAAGACCTTCATGCATGGAGACACTATTCAAATTAATGTACAAATTACTGGGAAACAATGTCTATAGAGCAGTTGTGGATTTATATTGAGACATTGTATCAGTACTTAAACTGCTATATTATTATAAAATTACATAACCAAGCTTTTTATTTAAAGCCTAAATATTTTCAGTGAGTTAGGGGATAGTGTGGTTCTTGAACAAAGTTTTATTACATTATTTTTTATTTGAAAACCTATATACTAACACAAGAAGTGTATGACCACTAAAAGTACTTTGCAAGATATTTTCCTTTCCTCTCCATGGTAGTAAAAGTAATGCCAAGTGATGATAATACAATAATGGTAAGAGTTTTTGCTATATTTTTAAAGAAATGATGTGTGTCATTTTATGGGAGAAACTTAGAAATAGACAATGTGATGTCAAGTGAAATAAGCCAGATTCAGAAAGTAAAATTTTGTGTGTATTGTCTTCCATGGGAAACCTAAAATATAAATAAATAAACAAAGAAAGAAAAGATGATAAGAAATTGTAAGGTAGAAATTGAGAGTCAAAGAAGGGGATGAGAGAAAGGGAGAAAAAGGTAGGGGGTTAAAGAGATCAAAAACAATCAAGATAAGATATGAATATGCTAATTACTCCAAAAGAACATCAGTATTTTTTACTACAAACATTGACTAAACAAAAAAAAAGAAAAATGAACTGAGTCAGCATTTACTTTCTCATGTTCTCTTTGTTATGACCATGGAGTCATGTGTCAAAATGCTTATACCATCAGTCCTTATCCTCCAGTGACCCTGACGTGCAGAGCATCTTGCCCACTTATGATTGATGTGTAACATGAATAAGAGGTCTCACACTTAAAAATAATTTCACTCTTGTAAGTCAATGAGATTTTCAATATGCTTCCTAGGACAGCCTAATTTTGCCTATGCTGTCAATCAGATATTTCCATCAGGAATAAGTCATGCTCTAAATTTCAAAACATATTCAATCTGCTTCTAGTTTAATAGGGAGGAAAAAATTGCCCTGGAGGCTGGAGCAATTTCAATCCATATGATATATGATGAGACATCATAAAACCATTATAAATGATAAATTACATTTTACCTTATTGAAGAAGTTTCTTACTTTGGAAAATAAGTGGAAAAATTGAGACTTATCATTACTCAATTATTATGGGTAATACAGTATTTGAAAAATTATGACCAGAAAGTTATGAACACAGAAAAATATTAGCCAATTTTGCAAAAGGGAATTAGGAGAAATAGAGTTATTCCAGAAATTTGGAAACTTAAAGAATTGAAAGATTCAACTGATTCTCACCATTACCATAAAAAGCATAAAGCTGACAAGACCTTTAACTGACAAGTAATAATTACAATTCAGCTTTCTCTAAAGGATTGTTGCCACACCAGTTGTTTAAAACCACTGCATAAATTGAAGGGTCATGGAATAAATTCCATTAGTTGACCAAACTGACTCAAGAAAAGGAGACTAAAATTTCAAAAGATTGTTGAGAAACTTTATAAAAAAAGCAGAGAGAAAAGCATATATTGAAATGGACAAGAATTCTTGATAACTTTCACTTTGTCTATTGGTAAAAGGATAAATAAAAAAAACAATTAAATGTGAAACCATTTAAAACTTGAGAGTTCTGCCAGAGAGCCACAGACTTAGAAAAATTTCAGAAAAGAAAAAAAATCTTTTAATGTTTCATTTAAAACAACTCTTTTTCATCCAATTTCCTATGGACAACATTAAGAGATTAGCTCCTCCTGTGTTTTCAGAGAGGAGACAGAGAGGGAGAGAGAAGGAGAAAGGGAGGGAGGGGAAGAGAGAGAGAGAGAGAGAGAGAGAGAGAGAGAGAGAGAGAGAGAGAGAGAGAGAGAGAGAGAGAGAGAGAGAGAGAGAGAATAAACAAAGAAAAAGTCCACAGATACATTGCAGTTTACTAATCAAGAAGCAGAGTTTACTTCACTTCCACATGAATGGCCTTCTGACTTGATTTTACCACTCGAATTTAGAAAACGGTAGTTTTTCAACTTCCTAACAAGGGTAGTTACTTTTTTTTTTCACTTTATTAAATTCTTTTATTGGTACATTGTACGTATACAACACAATTACATTTCTCATTGGGAATTGTACTTTACATAATGCATCTTGGTCTTTATTTTTCCCCATTGCTAGCCCTCCCTTCACCCCCTCCACCCTTCCCTATTTACAAAGACTTTATTTCCATTTTTTCCATTTCTCATCATTTTTCCTTTCCCTTCTTTCCTTTCCCCTGCCCCTCCCACTACCCCTACCCCTTTGGACCTTTTCTTCCTATTTTGCATTATCGATTATTCATTCTAATCATTGGTACATTTTAGGTATACAATATAATGACAGTCATCATTGGAAATTTGCACCTTTCAATAATCTCTCTTGGTTCTTATTTTTCACCCTTGCCCAGTCCTCCCTTCAACTCCTCCATTCCTGCCTATTTACAAAGATTTTGTTCCTATTTTTCCATTTTCTCTTATTAATCCCATTCCCTTCTATCCTTTCCCCTAGCCCTCTCACTTCCTTCCCCTTTGCCCCTTTTCTTCCTATTTCACATTACTTATTATACATTTTAGTCCTTATTTCCACTTTCAGTTTCTCACACCAGAGAAACTATTCAGTATTTATACATGTGTGTCCTATTTATTTCACTTTAGAGTATCGCCTCAATGTGTATCCACTTAGCTATAAATGTCTCCAATTTCTCATTTTTTATGGCTGAGCAGTACTCCATTTTATAAGATAGCCTCTTTAATAAATGGTGCTGGAAAAATTGGGCTCCAACTTGCCAAAGATTAAAACTAGACCTATATCTATCACCATGCACTAAACTAAAATCAAAATCAATTAAAGATCTAAATATTAAAATAGAAACTCTGAACCAGTTCGAACAGAGTTTAGGTAGAACCCTTGAAGACATCGATGTAGGAAAAGATTTTATGAATAAAACCTCAGTTGCCAGTGAACTAGCACAAAAAATCAACAAGTAGGATCTCTTCTTATTAAAAGGCTTCTGCCCAGCAAGAGAAACCACCAGCAGTGTGAAGAGACAACCCACAATGTGGGAAAAAATCTTCACCTGCTCTTCCTCAGACAAAGGTCTACTATCTTGAATCTATAAAGAACTTAAAAAGATCAGACCTCCCAAATTTAAAGACCCAATCCGAAAATTGCCATCTGAAATGAACAGGTATTTCTCAGACAAATAAGTAGAAATAACAAATAAATACATGAAAAAATGTTCATCATCACTGGTCATTTGAGAGATGCAAATGAAAACAATGCTGAGATTCTGCTTCACTCCAGAAAGAATGGCTGCTATCATGAAATCAACCAATAACAAATGCTGGTGGGGCTGTGGGGAAAGAGGAACCCTGCTCCACTGCTGGTGGGAGTGTAGACCTGTGCAAGCACTGTGGAAATCAGTATGGAGATACCTCAAAGAACTAGGACTGGAAGTCCCATTTGACCCCGCTATTCTACTGCTGGGGATCTTCCTCAAAGAATTAAAAGAACCATACCACAGTGATATATGTACGCCCATGTTCATAGCAGCACAGTTTGTGGTAGCTAAAACTTGGAAACAGCCCAAATGCCCATCAACTGGAGACTGGATAAAGAAAAAGGGCAGTTGCTTTTATCATTGACCCCTTGCGGTCCTGAGACTACAATGTTAAAATATCTGCTTTAGCCACCCGGTCTTTGGAAAGATCGTTTACTAGAAGTATATAAATAATACAGAAAAAGCAGTACCTGGCTTTATGTCTTGGCAGGAACAGAGTCTTCTAGAAAAGCATTGAAGAAACTTCTATTAGAGGGTAGATAAAAGGTGCCCTATGTTGTTTAATAACACATACTGGCAGAATTTTGCCTAAGGAAACTTGAAATTTAGAAAATATGTCTTCAAAACAATGGAGATTTAGACAGGAAATTCTCTAGATAGAATGTTGAAAGTGTCAGCTGCCTGTAGGTATATGTCAAGAATTTGCAGTAAAGGGAAAGTTAGACCTCTTCTGTTTTGTTGAGTGTGATTTCCTCAGTGGGGAAGAATAAAAACTGCCTATTTGTTGGTCACCAGAGCAGACCTTGGTAGCTGACATTACTGTTCACATATACAGGAAAATAATATATCTTCAATGTCTGAATAAGATTACATGATTTGATTTAGAAAATAAAATCCAGTGCTTGTGACAGTCAATTCTCAGTAGAAGCTGTATAGATCAGGTGTATAGATCAACTCCATATTTTATTCCCATCTCACTCTACTATCACGACAGCATACTTCAAGGTGGGACCTGGATCTATCAAGATATTTTAGTGCTTCTGATGAACATGGTCCTTTTGACAACATGCAATGGTCTTCCAACATATGCAAATTGTAAACATGGATGCTTAACGCTACTAAAATTTCAGATACATTTTGCTTGTCACTACAACATGGCACACCTAACTTGAAATTAATAAATGGAAAAGTAATAACTTGAAACAATATATTTACTATCATGTGCACTGTAGCAATCACTTATTTTCACCAATAAATAAAATTTATCCAGAAAGCAAAGCAATTGAAAGACAACAAATGAACTATTCTTTTTATTTAATTCATTTGCTTTCCTTGGAAATTACTTTTCAGAGTTTTATTATACTGTGATTTAATTGTTAATTTAGTTTCTATCCCTTGGCTAAGTTTACTGGTAGATTAGTTTTTTGATGGTCCATTACCATGAAAAATAGGCCAAGATATTGCTTAACATTAGTAAAATTGAATCTTAGCAACTCATAATGCCAGTTAATTTTGCAGTATTATAAAAAATAACTTAAAATGTCATATGGACACTTTGTAACTAAGCAGTAAAGGGTTAATTCAGCAGGATAAGATTACTGCAAATGCATATTCCAAGGAAAAGTCTGCCTATTGACTAGTTTTTGAAAGAGCTGGATGCCATTGGAATATATCACCTGAGAAGTGTATTTCTGCCTCAATAAGATATTGGGTAACACTATATCAATTTGACCAGATAGTTTGTGCTAACTGTATGAATACCAGTTTTTGAAAGCTTGAGGGCCTGCGTTAATTTAAACTTGGGGTTGGGGCCAGAGTGTAGGCGCATAATGTCAGCCATGCCTGGGGGTCTGCAGGTCTACAAGGTGGACTCATAATAAATATTCTTGACACCAAGACATGGGTGAGCTTTCATAGCTGGCAGTACTTTGAAGAATTAAATTATCCTTATGGAATCCTATGTCCCCAGGATTACTGGAAACTTACACACAATTTCTCTTGGACTTCACCCTATGTACTTTTTTTCTATCCTGATTTTAATAGAATCTTTTGTTTTATTAAAATGTAATCGGGAAGCATAATGGTTTTTCTGATTTCTATGAGTCCTCATGAATTATGTAGTGTAGGAGTAATATTGTGGACTCCTTGACAAAGTGACAAAACTAGAAATATCTTAAAAGTATTCTAAGATATTTTAATCACTAAATCTTTGTATAAAAATTAAAAATAAAAATGTTGTTATACAAGATACATAATATGTTGTCTGTTAATATTTTAATTTATGTTATTTTATAGAACTTGTAGTTATAATATTAATAACAAGAATTGAAAAGGAAACATCATTTGTTAGGTAAGCTCTCTTCAAAATGTATATTTTAGGCAAACTATAATGGTGCAATAATGAATAATTTAAATAATACCAAAGTTTTGAAATAGTTGATAACTTCTTAATTTAAAATAAAGTTTTAATTGAATTTATGAATTATATAGAAAAAAGATCATAGGGAAAAATAACTGTTATCATGGATACCTTTAACATCCTCATTCATATTTTCTTTTTCTCAAATTTTCTAACATTGTAGTTATTTGTAAATTTTTATCAATATTTTAATGAAAAATACAAATTGTGAAAATAAAGAAAAATTTCACTTCATTCAAGAGCTCTTGTTTATATAATACTCATTTTAAGGTAAAAAGGAAAAAAACTCAAAATTAAAAACCTTCACAATGACTAAGTTAAATTACTAAATAATATGAACAATGAATATGAAAGCAAATTAAAAAATTTTATTTCAATATCTTTATACATAATTAGTTCACTAGCTTTCTCCATTTTAAGCTTCTGAGAAATTTCATTGGTATTGACAACCTTTATGCATTAAAAAAATAAATGATTGTAGGTTAAATTTTATCTAAATTTTTTCTTATAATGTATTTGTGTCACATTCACATTAAGTGGATTTATTTTTTCCTTTACAGCATAGAAAACATATATTAACTTGTTGTTTCATTAACTCATTAACTAAGATATTTATGTGCTATATACATATATATGTATATAATACTTAATATAATTAATTCAAGGCTTGCATTTTAAATTATTAGACTATAAATTGAAAGAAAAATATTGTTTGTATTTATGTGTTTTATATCCATTAATGACATATTTTCTAATAAATGTCTACTGAAAACAATGAAATTAAAAGTTAATGATGAGTTGGACTAGGTGGTTATTCTAGCTACTCAGAAAGCTGAGTGAAGAGGAACTCATGTTCCAGTTCAGTCTAGACAATTTAGAGAGACCTGTTCTCAAAATAAAGTCAATAAAAGGATTAAGAGTGTAGTTCAGTGGATTAAAAAAATCAATAATGATCTAGAAAATTTCCAAATTTATAGAAATTAAATAAGCCATCTATTAAATAAGAAATCAATACAGAAATAAAATATTTCAAGATAATGATAATAAAAATATAGCATATGAAAGTTTGTAAAATCGGGTATGGAAATGCACAAAGGGAAAACATGTCATTAAATTTCATATTCAAAAAGAGAGTTCAAATATTAATTACCTGAACCCAACCTTTCTAAAAA
Organism: Heterocephalus glaber; assembly: GCF_053883595.1. Lineage (NCBI taxonomy): Eukaryota > Metazoa > Chordata > Mammalia > Rodentia > Bathyergidae > Heterocephalus > Heterocephalus glaber. The sequence goes on from NW_028258372.1 coordinate 28,874,458, forward strand.
CCATAATATACATTTAAGAAAATTAATATTAAGTAGAAGAAATGAAGTAATAAGAATATAAAAAATTAAAAGAAAATGTGGAAATAAAATTAACAAAGAATAAAATCAGTTATTTGAAAAACTAAAGTTAACTCCTATCAAAACTGATTATTTAATTATTAGCATATACTTTTTTAAAATACCCTGTACAATAGTATCAAAAAAAAGTTTAAGTGATACAGTTAGAAAGATGTGGAGAATGCTCTCTGCACTGAGAAATACAAATAAGACTGAGATAAATTAAAGTTCATCCCAGTAAATTAATACATTATTTTCATGGATTAGAAGACTCAACATTGTAAAGTTATCATTTCTTATGACATTAATCTAGAAAATCAAAGAACATCAATAAGTGTCCTTAGTGCTTTGTTTTGTGGAAGTTGATTAGCCTTTACTGTCTCTCAGAGAGAATGAGAGGGAGGGAGAGAGAGAGGAAGAGAAAGACACAAAGAGACAGCCAAAAGAATTATCACATCTAAAATAATATTGAAATGTTACATTAAATTATGAAAGTAAAACTACCGTACATCTAGACTTCCTATATAGTTATACTGAGGTATTTATATGAGAATAGACAAATTAATGGAACAAAATAGTAAGCCTAGAAAAACAAAGCAGACATACATAATAGGTATTGGGTGCATGCACATATTCTGGTGAATATCACACATAATTGATTGTTTTATGAAAGTGCCAAGAATATGAGTCTTCCAAAAGCAATGCTGTACTTCATGCAGCAAACCACCAAAGATTATTCTTTCTGTCTAGCTGAAACTGTATCCTTTGACAAAGGTCTTCCATTTCTAGATTAACTAGTGCCCTAGACTTGTAACTTTTATTCTACTCTATACCAGTTCAACTATTTTACATTTTTTAAATAAGAGAAATCATGAGGCATTTGTCTATGCCTCGGCATTTCCTTTAGCATAATGTCCTCTAACCTCTATACACTGTGTGTATCAAAATTGCTTAAATACTAGATTTTACAGGAATTCATCACAAAGATGTATAAGTATGTGAGGTGATGGATATGTTAATTCCCTTGATTTAATCATTCAACAAGGTAAATGTATCAAAACATCAGATTTTACTATGTATAAGTATATACAATTATTCTTGCTCAAGTACAAGTAAAATGAAATTTAAACATTAAAACTTTAAAACAACTGAATAAATATAAATAAATTTTTTAAATGACCTCAGATAACATGCACAAATTAATACAATGAAAATAACAGATCTAAATGTAAAATAATAATGCTGTAAAATTGTTTTCAAGAAAAATAAGGTATCTTTTAACAGTAAATTATAAAGATATTTATATGGAAAGAAAAATGTCTAAAAGATAATTTATTAAAGTGGACATCATACAATTTTAAAATGCCTACAAACAAATGGCAGAATATATTCACAATATAGATCTGTCAAATGGTTTTTTCACTGGTGTATGTAAAAACCCCTACAACTCAAAAATAGAAGTGAACACTATCCAGTTGAAATAAAAAAACTGAAGAGAAGGACATAAAAAAAAACAAAGGAAGGAAGGAAGGAAGGGAAGAATCAACATCATTATTCTTAAGGAATTACAAACTAAAATAACAATGATATACCTCCTCCCACCCATCTTACAGAGTAGCCACCAAGCAAGAGAATAGAGATGGCAGGTAAGGCAAGTATCAGCTTACTGGGGCCAGCATTTGTGATTTCTAATTTTCACACCAGGTCTTGCAACCATTCTAGTAGAATGGTTACAGTTTAAAACACTGATTGCAGTATATGGTAATTAACATATAGAGCAACTGGAACTCTCATACTTTGCTGGTGAATATATAAAGTGGTTAAACAACTTTGAAAAACTATTCAACATTTTTCTGTAAATGTAAACAGCTTTCATAGCTTTGAATGATTCCAACTATGAATTTGCTAGGTGATTTTTCAAAATTAATTTTATTGGTACATTTTAGGTATACAATATAATCACATTCATCATTGGAGATTTGTACCTTTACATAATATATCTTGATTCTTATTTTTTTGGTAAGTGATTCCCCCACCCTTAGGGAGTACAGAGCTGCATCTATCAGATCCCATGCCTTAGAGCTTGGCGTGAACGCCCCCTTTAGGCTTTGAGCTGTGACAGGGCACTCTAACAACCTTGCAGCTGACACTGCAAAGCATCACCCACCAACCCCCTCTAGCTTCATGTGTCTGTGCAGATTTCCACTGTGGTCAAGCAAGCTTCTCCCAAGAACAACTCTGGTAAGGTACACCTCAAACCTTACACCTTTCTTTCCACAGAAGTTTGCTTAATAAATGTATTCTACCAATAATGAAAATCAGTCACTCTGATTAATGTACCTTATTTATCTAGTGAGTTCCTTTTGAAGTTTACCTTGTTTTCCTCCTTTTAAAGGTTTTGTTTGCTTGTTTGTTTTGTATCTGGGGATCAAACTAGGGACCTTGGACTTGCGAGGCTGGTGGTGGCACCACTGAGCTAAATCCCTGGTCCTCCTTTTCTTTGAACCTAAGAAAAACTCTCTTTATATGGAAATAAACTGTATTATTCATAAGATCATACTTTGAATATTCCCTTACTTCTGTAATACATATGAGAAACATACATCTATCCTCTGATTCAGATTCTTCTCCTAGGTATTCACCTAAAAAGAATAATATGTACCCATAATATCTGTATAAGAATGCTCTTGGCAGTTTTAATCATAATAGTCAAAGTGTAAAGTATTCTAAAATCCCATTAAAGAGACAATGAGTGGTTTTAATTTTTTATATGTGTGTGTTTGATAATGAAGTTATTTAATTTAAAAAAATTTTTAAAAAGACAATATCAGAAGGTTGAAATATTCATGTATTCATGCAAATGGAAAATAGCCAAGCAGGGAGGAAAGAAGAGAGAGAGAGAGAGAGAGAGAGAGAGAGAGAGACAGAAACAATATTATTTATTCAGTAAACACAAATATGATAGAGACAAAAAGAAGGTAGGCATAAAGCATCACAAAATATGTGACCTTTAGTGGATGTTCAAGAATAAATGCACATTGAGGCGATATTCTTAAGTGAAATAAATAGGACACACATGTGTAATACCAAATAGTTTGTCTAGTGTGAGAAACTGAAAGTGTGAATAAGGACTAAAAGGCATAATAGATAATGTGAAATAGGAGGAAAAAGGGCAAAGGGGAAGTGGGAGGGGTAGGGGAAAGGAAAGAAGGGAATGGAATCAATATGAGAAAATGAAAAAAAGGAAACAAAGTCTTTGTAAATAGGGACAGATGGAGGGGTTGAATGAGGGCAGGGGAAGGGAAAAAAAATAAGAACCAAGAGAGATTATGTAAAGGTTCAAATTTCCAATGATGAATGTCATTGTATTGTATACCTAAAATGTACCAATAAAAGAATATTAAAAAAAACAAAGAAAGAAAAGAATAAAAATGAATAGAACTCTGAGTGGTGATTTTTTTTTATTCTTAACTTCTTTTATTGGTACATTTTAGGTATACAATACGTTTACATTTGTCATTGGGTACTTGTACCTGTACAGGATGTATGTTGGTTCTTATTTTTTCCTCATTACCTGTGTGCCCTTCACCCCCTCCACCATTCCCTATTTACATAGAATTCATTTCCGTTTTTTTTTCTTTTCTCATAATTTTTCCTTTCCTTTCCCCTTCCCCTCCCATCACCCCTATCCTTTTGGGTTTTTCTTCCTATTTCAAATTTTCAACTATTTATTTTAATCATTATAAGCCTTATTTACACTTTCAGCTTCTCATACTAGACAAACCATTCAGTATTTACACGTGTGTCCTATTTATTTCACTTAAGAATATCGCCTCAATTTGCATCCATTTAGCTATAAATGACTCTAGTTTCTCATTCTTTATGGCTGAGTAGTACTCCATTTTATAAAAAAACCTACATCTTCTTTATCCAGTTTCCAGTTGATGGGCACTTGGGCTGTTTCCAAGCTTTTGCTTTTACAAACTATGCTGCTATAAACATGGGTACACATATATCGCTGTAGTATGATTCTTTTAATTCTTTTGGGAAGATACCCAGGAGGGGAATAGCTGGGTCAAATGGGACCTGTAGTCCTAGTTCTTTGAAGTATCCCCATACTGATTTCCACATTAGTTGGACCAGCCTGCACTTCCACCAACAATGGAGAAGGGTTCCTTTCTCCCCACAAGCCCGCCAGCATTTGTTATTGGTTGATTTCTTGATAGCAGCCATTCTTTGTGGGGTGAGGTGTAATCTCAGTGTTGTTTTCATCTGCATCTCTCAAATGATGGGTGATGTTGCACATTTTTTCATATGTTTATTTGCTGCTTTTACTTCTTGTTCTGAGAAATGTCTGTTTATTTTAGATGCCCATTTTTGAATTGGGTCTTTGAATTTGGGGGCATCTGATTTTTTTCAGTTCTTTATATATTCTAGACAGTAGTCCTTTTTCTGAGGTACAGCTGCTAAAAATTATTTTTCCCATATTGTAGGTTGTCTGTTTGCTCTGTCGGTGTTTTCTTTTGCAGTGCAGAAGCTTTTTAATAAGATGAGATCCCAGTTGTTGACTTTGTGCTAGTTCCCATGCTACTGAGGTTTTGTTCATAAAGTCTTTTCCTATGCCAATGTCTTCAACAGTTCTACCTAACTTATCTTCCAGCAAGTTTAGTTTTTTGTTTTAATATTTAGATCTTTAATCCACTTTGATCTTAGTTTAGTGTACGGTGATAGGTATGAGTATAGTTTCAATCTTTGGCAGGTTGAAATCCAGTTTTTCAAACACCATTTATTAAATAGACTATGTTTCCTCCAATGAGGGGGGTTGGCTCCTTTGTCAAAGATAAGGTGGCTGAGTATGCTTGAAGTTGTTTCTGCACCTTCTAATCTATTCCACTGATCCTCAGGTCTGTTTCTTTGCCAGGACCATGCTGGCTGTTTTTGTCACAGTAACTTTGTAGTAGAGTTTCAAGTTGGGGATTGTGATACCCCCAGCCATGTCTCTGTTGCCTACAATTGCTTTTGCTATTCTAGGTCTCTTCTGGATCCAAATGAATTTTTGGATTGTTTTCTCTAGTTCTGTGAAGTATATCGTTGGATTTCAATCTGGATTACATTAAATCTATATAGTTGTTTTGGAAGTATGGCCACTTTCACTATATTGCTTCTTCCTACCCAGGAACAAGGGATGGCTTTCTATTTTCTTATATCCTCTTTGATCTCTTTTTCAGAGTGCTGTAGTTTTCAGGGCAGAGGTCTTTTTCTTCCTTTGTTAGATTGATTCCTAGATATTTCATTTTTTTACATGCTATTGTAAAAGGAATTGTTTCCCTAATTTCTCTCTCAGTGAGTCTGTTATTTATGTAAGAGAAGGTTATTGTTTTTTGAGTATTGACCTTGTATCCAACTACTCTACTCAATCTGTCTATTAAGTCTAGAAGTCTTTTGGCAGAGTTTTTTGGGTCTTTTATGTAAAGTATATCATCAGCAAACAATGACAGTTTAAATTCTTCCTTTCCTATCTTTATTCCTTTTATTTCATTTTCTTTTCTAATTGCTATGGCTTATGTTTCCAGAACTATATTGAACAGGAGTGGTGATAGTAGTCATCCTTGTCTTGTTCCTGATTTTAGCGTGAAAGTTTTCAGTTTTTGACCATTTAGTATGATGTTGGCTGTTTGTTTTTCATAGATAGCCTTAATCAGGTTTGAGATAAAGACCTTCTATTCCAATTTAATGTAGGATTTTTATCATGAATGGGTGTTAGATTTTGTCAAATGCCTTTTCTGTATCCATTGAGATGATCATATTGTTTTTGTCCTTGACTCTGTTGATATAGTGCATTATATCTTTTGATCTATGAATATTGAACCATCCTTGGATCCCTGTGACAAATCTAACTTGGTCAGGGTACATGATCTTCTTGATGACCCTCTGTATTCTGTTTGCCAGTATCTTGTTGAGGATTTTTGCATCTATGATCATTAAGGAGATTGGCATGTAGTTCTTTTTTTCTTTTGGGTCTTTCCCTGGTTTTGGAGTCAAAGTATCACTTGCTTCCAGGAATGAATTTGAAAGCCTTGCTTCCCTTTCAATTTCCTTAATGAGTTTAAAGTGCAATGGCAATAGTTCGTCCTTAAATGTCTTGTAGAATTCAGCAGTGAAGCCATCAGGTCCTGGGCTTTTCTTTTTTGATAAACTTTTATTACATTTTCATTTTCAGTCATTGTAATTGGGGTGTTTAGAATTTCTATATCTTCTTCATTTAACTTTGGTAATTCATCTGTATCTAGGAATCTGTCCATTTCCTCTCTGTTTTCCATTTTATTAGAGTACAGGTTGTAGAAGTAGGTATTGATGATCTTCTGAATTTCTGTTGGATCTTTTGTGACTTCACCTTTTTCATTCTTTTTTATTTTTCTTAAATTCTTTTATTTGTACGTTTTAGGGATACAGCACAATTACATTTCTCATTGGGAACTTGTACCTATACATGGTGCACCTTGGTTCTTATTTTTTCCCCATTCCTAGCCCTCCCTTCACCCCCTCCACCCTTCCCTATTTACAAAGACTTTATTTCCATTTTTTTCCATTTCTCATCATTTTTCCTTTTCCTTCCTTTCTTTCCCCTCCCCCTCCCACTACCCCTATCCCTTTGGAACTTTTCTTCCTATTTTGCATTATTGATTATTCATTCTAATCATTGGTACATTTTAGGTATACAATATAATGACATTCATCATTGGAAATTTGCACCTTTAAATAATCTCTCTTGGTTCCCATCTTTCACCCTTGCCCAGCCCTCCCTTCAACCACTCCACGCCTCCATATTTACAAAGATTTTGTTCCTATTTTTCCATTTTCTCATATTAATTCCATTCCCTTCTTTCCTTTCCCCTACCCCTCCCACCTCCTTCCCCTTTGCCCCTTTTCTTCCTATTTCACATTACCTATCATAATTTTAGTCCCCATTTACACTTTCAGTTTCTCACACTAGAGAAACTATTTGATATTTATACATGTGTGTCCTATTTATTTCACTTAAGAATATCACCTCAATGTGCATCCACTTAGCTATAAATGTCTCTAATTTCTCATTTTTTATGGATGAGTAGTACTTCATTTTATTAAAAAAAAACCACATTTTCTTTATCCAGTCTCCAGTTGATGGGCATTTGGGCTGTTTCCAAGTTTTAGCTATTACAAACTGTGCTGCTATGAACATGGGTGCACATATATCACTGTGGTATGATTCTTTTAATTCTTTGGGGAAGATCCCCAGCAGTGGAATCGTGGGGTCAAATGGGACTTCCAGTCCTAGTTCTTTGAAGTACCTCCATACTTATTTCCACAGTGGTTGCACCAGTCTACACTCCCACCAGAAGTGGACAAGGGTACCTCTTTCCCCACAGCCCCACCAGCATTTGTTATTGGTTGATTTCATAATAGCAGCCATTCTTCCTGTAGGGAGGTGGAATCTCAGCATTGTTTTCATTTGCATCTCTGGAATGACCAGTGATGTTGAACATTTTTTCATGTATTTATATGCTATTTCTACTTCCTTGTCTGAGAAATGTCTGTTCATTTCAGATGCCCATTTTTGGATTGAGTCTTTAAATTTGGGAGGTCTGATCTTTTTAAGTTCTTTATAGATTCTGTAATTTGTGTACAAGAAGGCTATTGTTTTTTGAGTGTTGACCTTGTATCCAACTACTCTACTCAATCTGTCAATTAAATCTAAAGGTCTTCTGGCAGAGTTTTTTGGGTCTTCTATGTAAAGTATCATATCATCAGCAAATAATGACAGTTTAAATTCTTCCTTTCCTATCTTTATTCCCTTTATTTCGTTTTCTTTTCTAATTGCTGTGGCTGATGTTTCCAGAACTATATTGAACAGGTGTGGTGATAGTGGGCATCCTTGTCTTGTTCCTGATTTTAGCGTGAACGTTTTCAGTTTTTGACCATTTAGTATGATGTTGGCTGTTTGTTTTTCATAGATAGCGTTAATCAGGTTAAGATAAAGACTTTCTATTCCAATTTAATGTAGGTTTTTATCATGAATGGGTGCTGGATTTTGGCGAATGGTTTTTCTGCATCTATTGAGGTGATCATATGCTTTTTGTCCTTGACTCTGTTAATATGTTGCATTACATTTATTGATTTATGAACGTTGAGCCATCCTTGCATCTCTGGGATAAATCTGACTTGCTCAGGGTGTATGATCTTCTTGATAACCCTCTGTATTTTGTTTGCCAGTATCTTATTGAGGATTTTTGCATCTATGTTCATTAGGGAGATTGTCCTGTAGTTCTCCTTTTGGGTTGGGTCTTTCCCTGGTTTTGAAATCAAAGTAACACTTGCTTCCAGGAATGAATTTGGGAGTATTGCTTCCCTTTCAATTTCCTTGATGAGTTTAAGAGTAATAGCATTAATTCTTCTTTAAATATCTTGTAAAATTCAGCAGTGAAGCCATCTGGACCTGGGCTTTTCTTTCTTGGTAAATATTTTACATTTTCAATTTCACTCATTGCAATTCTGGTGTCTAGAATCTCTATATCTTCTTCACTTAACTTTGACAATTCATATGTATCTAGGAATCTGCCCATTTCTTCTGTGTTTTCCATTTTATTGGAGTAGAGGTTCTCAAAGAAGGTATTAATGATCCTCTGGATTTCTATTGGATCTGTTGTGACTTCACCTTTTTCATTCTTAATTGCATGTGTTTGTGCCTTTTCTTTCCTTTTTTTGATAAGATTGGCTAAAGGTTTATTGATTTTTTTTATTCTTTCAAAAAACCAACTCTTTGATTCATTGATTTTTTTTGTATTGTTCTCTTAGTCTCCATTGCATTGATTTATGCCCTGATCTTTATAATTTCTTTTCTTGTACGAGCTTTGGATTTGTTACGCTCTTCTTTTTCTAGGAGCTTCAAGTTCTGCATTAGGCTATTTATCTGAATTTTCTCTGTTTTCCTAATATGGGCATTCATTGCCGTGAATTTCCCAAGTAGAACTGCTTTCATTGTGTCCCATAGATTCTTGTATGTTTTACTGGTATTTTTATTTACTTGTAGAAATTGTTCAATTTCTTAATTACTTCTGTGACCTATTGGTTGTTCAAGAGGGTGTTATTCAGTTTCCATGTGTTTGTAGGGGTTTTACAGTTTCTTATGTTATTGATCTCCAATTTTATTGCACTATGGTCTGATAATATACAGGGAGTAACTTCAATTCTTTTACATTTACTTAGACATGTCCTATGAGCTAGCATGTGGTCTATTCTGGAGAATGACCCATGTGCAGCCCAAAAGAATGTGTATTCTGATTTTGTGGAGTGGAACACTCTGTAAACATCTATTAAGTCCATTTGTTCAGTAGCTTGGTTCAGTTCTAGAATTTCCTTAACTTTTTGTCTAGATGATCTGTCTATTTGTGATAGTGGGTTATTGAGGTCCCCCACTACAATTGTGTTAGTGTTTATTTGGTTTTTCATGTCTATTAATATTTGTTTTGTATAGTTGGGGGCATTCATATTTCGTGCATATATATTTAGTATTGTCATCTCTTCCTCTTGGATTGTTCCCTTCACAAGGGTGTAGTGACCATCTTTGTCTCTCTTAATTAGTTTTGGTTTGAAATCTACTTTGTCTGGAAATAAGATTGCTACCCCTGCTTTCTTGTGGGTTCCTGTGCCATGGAGAACTGTTTTCCATCCTTTTACTTTCAGTCTATGAGTTTCTTTTTGAGTTAGATGTGTTTCTTGTATACAGCATATTGTTGTATTTTGCTTCTTAATCTATTCTGGCAGTCTATTTCTTTTGATTGGTGAATTGAGGCCATTAACATTAATGGTTATAATTGATAGATATTGATTCATCCTTGTCATGATGTTTTACTTTCATTTGCTCTTTTATTTATTTTTCTCCCTTTCCCTTTAGTGTCTTACCTTGCCTGGTGGCTTCCCTCTCTTGGGCTTCATGGAGTTGTGACCTTCATTATTTTTTTCTAGGATATTGTTTTTAATTGCCTGTAGTGCTGGTTTGTTGTTCATGAAATTTCTCAGGTGTTCTTTGTTGTGAAAGTATCTAATTTCCCCATTGATTTTGAAAGATAATTTTGCAGCATACAACAGTCTAGGTTGGAAGTTATTTTCTTTTCGGGCTTGAAATTCTTCACTCCAGGTTCTCCTTGCTTTGAGGGTTTGTGTTGAGAAATCTACCATGATTCTGATGGGCTTTCCTTTGTAGGTGATTTGTTTCTTTTCTCTAACTGCCTGTAGAATTTTGCTCTTCTGTTGGGTTTCTGGTATCTTGACTATTACATGTCTAGGTGTAGATATTTTTTGGTCATGGCTGGGTGGAGTTCTATATGCCTCACTTTTCTGTATGTCCAATTCTCCACTTCTGCCTGGGTAGTTTTCCACTATTCTGTGAACAGTTTTTTATGTCAGTTGGGCTTTCTCCTGTTTTTTCCATGGACTTCTATCAGTCTTATGTTATTCTTCTTTGAATCATGTAGAAGCTGCTGGATTGATTTCTTGTGGCCCTTTACTATTTTTAAGAAATCTCTGTTTTCAAGGTCCTTAACTACAATCCTATCTTCTATATCCGATATTCTATCTTCAGATTCCCTTAATCTGCTGTGGATACTTTCAATGTAGCTTTTAATCTCCTGAATATCTGTTTGAATCTGTTTCATGGATTCCATTTCTTTCTTATGCTGGGCCTTCATGGCTTCTAACATGGTTCTGAGCTCATCTCTTTTTTTTATCTGTTTCTGTTCTAGAGCCTCTAATCATGTCTTTCACTCTGTTGACCATCTCTTTAGTTATCTGGGAGATTATTTTTGCTTTGAATATTTCTAGAGCCTTATTCATCTGTTTTGTTACTTCCTATGCTATCAGGTGGCTGATTATCAGACTTTTCCACCTCATTTCCCCCAGAGTTTACCCTTGGTGGCTTTGAAGTCTGAGTTTTTGCCTTCCTTAAGTGTCTTCTCATTTTTGTTTTTGGTACTGTCCTTCATTTACTTTCTGGGTTGATACTTCAAAATTGCTTATTGTAAGTATCTTTGTTGCTTGTAATTAGATCCCTTATGGAATGATTGCTTCTCAGAGGTGTCTTCCTGATATAGCTGGTCTTTAGGTATTGAGTCTCTAATGACTCTGAGGCTATCTCATTTTCATTATATCAGGAAGGACCACTGACTAGATCAATAACAACACCTTAGCCCAAGTGATACAATCAGCAACACTCAGGCATCAAGTACATCTTAGAAAATGACATTTTGTGGTAGTTATTAATCTATCACCTTTAACTGTGTGAATTAAATCAAAATCGAGGACCAACCCAACATATGTTTATAGTGAATAAACTCTTCAGTATAGCAAATTTACCCTTTGGGATGGGGAGTTAGAAGGTGTTGGTGAGGGAGGGATAGATAGGTAGAAGGATAGGGGAAGGTTAGCAGTGAGGCCAGAGGACAAGAGGGAGAGAAGGAAAAAGAGAAGAAAAGAAAAAGAAGAAATCAGAATTAGGGCCAGAAGAGGAACAAAAAGGGAGATGAAGAACAATGTGGGACAGCAAGGGAGTGAGTGTGAGAGAGTAGGAATGGAAAGAGAAAAGAGAGAAGGATTAAACAAGAAGAAGAGAAAAACAAAAAATTTTCAAAGAGTAAGAAAAACAAATTAAAAATAGGAGACAAAAAACAATAATACTTATTTTGGAACTAAAAAACAAAAATGAGAATGAAGGACCTCCTTCAGGTTATGACTCTGCTGTCACAATGGACACTGTGGGCAGCAGTGTGCAGATATAAGTCAATGAGTCTCAACAAGCCAGTAGCAGACCTGTGAGATTCAGGCAGATTTCTGGCTGCAAGTCCCAAGTTGAGCTCCTTGTCCTCCTGTAGGATCGCACTCTGCAAGGCTCTACTGCAAGTTCCACCTGCCCTTCCCCTGAAGATTGTCCAGGTTCCGATGGGAGGCGATGATCCCTCCGACTTACCCAGTAAGGTGATCTGGTGTTCTGGTGTCCCCTGTGTCTTTGTATTGTGGAGCCATGTGGAGGTACAGCAAAGATTCCAGAGGAGGAGGGGGGGATTTGGGGGACGGAGGGGTCCTGCAGGTGGCCGCGCTGCTGAGTGGATAGCTGCCATGGGTGTGAGCTGGATGGGACGGGTTCCCTGAGACCTGGGACCTCTCTCAGGCACCCGCCGTTGTGCCTTGAGTGATTTTATATATGGTGTGGGAACCGACTGAAAAATTACAGGAAGTAACTTTCTGAAGTGCTACAAATGTTCTGTTTTGATTAAGGTGTTATTTACATAAAGAAAATTTATATCTAAACTAAAGAAAATATATAATTATAATTCACCAATTTCACTAAATGTACACTTCGTTTCATTTTTTTAAAAAAAATAGTATTACTTAGATTTACTTTATAATAGAGCAATTATATTCTTTTATTTTCCTCTCCAATATACTTTTTCTCTATTGATTTTGCTTTTTTGTTTTGCTTTACAAGTTTGCCATCTGAGTATATAGGAAACATTGTTTTAAGCCACTTGCAATTTTACTGTTTCCCTTCCAGAGATTGGTTTTTGTATAGGTGGAGTATATAAATTTAGTAGAAAAAACCCTACAGGTTCACAGATTTCTGAGACAGATGTTATTTTATTAATGAATATACACTTTCATTTATTTTAGCGTCATGTTTGTATGACATAGTTCACACTTTATGGGCATTCATGATATAAGACTTTTAAAAAGAGCTGTTATCAGAATGACAGATGGAAAAATCTAGTTCTCCCTGGTGCAATAAGTGAAACTACTCTGGCGTTATTCTGGCTATAACTTTTTGGTGAGATATGAAATTTCCATACCATTAAAGCTACTTTAACTTATGTACTTTCCAACTTGCAGCTAGAAGGTTCCTTACTATAAATACCTACCAAGAAATTTTCCTTATCAGTTTTAAAACCAACAGCACTCAAATATTACAAAATTGTCAAATATAAATGATTTGCCACAAAAGAAAAGATACAAGTTATATTTGATAAAACTTGTCAACTGGAATTTAACACGCATATATGTATATATGATCATACATGCTAATCTATGAATCAATGTTATAATTCAACTGTCAAAACCTATAAAATTTCATAATATCCTAGGTCAAGATATGTGATTATTCTGTTCTTGTATGTTTCAGTATAACAAATAATGATAATTGGCTGTAGTACATTCATCAATAATTTAAAATATAAAGATAAAATTCTCCAAAGTACCAAAAACTCATTAAGATACATGGTGTAACATTTCTATTGAGCTCCATGAAATATAAAGTTACTGTACTTATCTGATTAAGTGAATGTGTATCTCAGGTAATGTATTATTTACTCATACTATGTTCACAATCATATTTCTTTTCCAAGATTAGTGATTAACAAATGATTAATTATTATTTGATAATCTCCCTAAAAGGAGTTTGCTTGAAATATTTTTTCTAACATATGTCTTTGAAGTCTAAGAAAGTATTAAAATGAATTTTATCAAGGTGATTCTTAATGATATTCTAGTTTAATACATTTGTAGGCTGTTATCCATTTAGAAAGAATTCTCAACTGTTCTGAGAGCAGAACTACTCTGTCTTTAGAAGAGAACTGATTGGAATGTTACAAAACATAAACAGTTGAGTTTAGACAATAAATACAGAGTAGGCAGTTTCCCTTTAATTTCTTCCAGTCAATTTCAATTTTTAGTTTTCATGCAAAGGTACCTGAGGTACCTACAGAGAATCATTTTTACTTTCCTAACATCCTAATATGATTTACATTAATTTTATATTTTATGAAATCCTAAAATATATATTTAAGGATTACATTTTCTACAGTGCTTTTTTAAACTCCCCAAAAGTGTTCTAATGGATCATAAGAATCATTACTTGGTTGCAATGCAGGAAAGTAGAGCATTTGAATGAAATATATTTTACTTAGGCTCGATACATATTTTCCAGTAAGTAAAAGACACTGAATCTTAAATCACTAACACATTATTACTGCAGCTGAGCAAATTAACTCAGTCAATTGACCCTTCTGAAAATGAACTCCATATTGAGGTCTATAAGTGTTCAATTAATTTTCCTTTCATCACCTTTCCTTTTATTCTCATCCACCCTTGAACTTACATGTTCAGAGCAGCTCTCAAAAAATAATGAGAAGTATTTTAAAAAGCAAGAAATTTTCTTTGTAGCTTTAGAAAGTTTCTAATTCGCTCAATGCTGCTTTTTCCCTTTTGATATGGTTTCTTTGGAACATTGTTATTTAGCATTGGTGTTACGAAAAATATGTATTACCAGATTTCCCATGGACTTATACTTTAAACAATAAAGGTTTACTAAAATACTGGTAGTTTTTTCTCTCTTTTCCCCTCCTTGAGTGGTGAGGAAAGAAATATGAACAAAAGAAAGAAAAGAAGGAAAAACAGAAAACCAAAAATTATATTAATCCATTTTCTTTTTTTTTTTTTTTTTTACTGGGGATTGAATTCGGGTCTTTGTGCTTGCGCAGCAGCCGGTGAAACAACTGAGCTAAATCCCTGGCTATATTAATCCATTTTACATGTACTACAGATCAGCAGTGAAGTAATGTAACCTATATTCTTCATCTGAACTTACCTCATATTTAATAGGGCAGCTTTACAATACAGTACTTCAATTCTTGTCAGTGTTCTAGGAATTTCACAGATCATGGGACAATCTTGACCTTGTAAGTTAGCCAAACATTTATCATAGTAATAGCAGGACTACTTTATTCTAAATAATAACAGTACTGCTTTATCCTAAATTTTTTCTAAAATAGAGAAGGACAGTGTGAATTACTGAAGGCGTACAACATAACCATACTGTTAGATTTGTGTAAAAGAAATATCACCTTAAGAAAACTCATGTTTTCAATTTGACTTAAATTTGGAAATCTTATCATGTATCACTGTACTGATTTGCATTATATAATGAACCATAGGTCTTAATGATATCACTTATGGTGGTTATAATAAAGGACCCATCTCCTCAGATTGAATTCCAGAAACAAAATTATCGTTAACAAAATATTGTCCTTAATATTCAATAAGAATTCTTATGTTTCACCACAATAGAGCGACAGAATTGCTTCATCTAGATATTCTTTCCACACATGGCATTATTTTCAACTGCCTTACAGTTCACCATGTCTCTAAATTTAAAGAAGACAAGTGTAGACTTTTCTAGGAGGAAAAATGTACTTTACGAACAGGGAAATTTGTTACATTTATGGGGGATATTTCTTTATTGTTGTTTATGTCTTGTATTTAAGTCGATGTCTGGTATTTCAAAAATGCTGCTGACAGTTTTTGATGCAGGAATGATTGCTTATCAGTAGCTCCCTTATATTTGAACTATGTTGTCCACAACACATCAAAACTGAGCTGTCTTTACATAGGAATTCCCAGCAATTTATACTTTCAGAGTATATTAATGTGGATAAATATAACATAAAAGCATAAAAGTACACACCTGAAGTCAGTAACAGAAATGGTTTCATGTACAGAACCATCTTTAATAAAAAAAGTCATTAACTAAAGAATCTATCGATAAACCTCTAGTTTGATATTTTGCAATGATTTGCTAATATCTTAGCCCTTGGGAATTAATTTAAATATTCTCAAGTCCATTGTAGAATTTAGACAAAGTAATGCTGGGCAAACAATTTGAAAACTGTAAAATTTGCACAAATGAACATATTATTTTTGGCATCAAGAATAAATTATTAGGGGGCTGGGGATTTAGCTTAGTGGTTTTGCCGCCTGCTGCACAAGCACAAGGACCCGAGTTCAATCCCCAGTACCAAAAAAGAAAAAAAGAATAAGTTATTACTTATTTAACCATTAAATTTAGCTCTGTATCATATGACAATTACATTATTAGTTCTGTTCAATATAGAAATGTAAGTTTCTTAAAGCAAGTGAAAATGCCATTGGACTTTGAAATCAAGGAAAATCTAAAAAAATTTATAAAATTCCCCAAAGGAAACATTTTCTTATCAACTACACTTTTATAAATATACTAAAACTCTTTCAAAAGACTTCAAATCTAAGTTGCTTATGGTATTTAAATAAAAGAGCCTTTAAACCATTAGTTAGGCATATCTGTAAAAAATTGTCTATAAAATCTGGGTACATTATTTATTTTAAATTTCTGTTGCTTTTATTATCTTGTTAAGAAATTAATAAAGTAAATGAAACAAATCAGAAGCAGGTAAAATAGAAACCATCCTTGCAACTGCCACCCTGAGGGCAATAAGGACAAAGAATTTTTCCCTCAATTTTTTTATGTATGTATAAACTAACACGGATGATGTGATTACTGATTGTGATACATGAACTTGACTGACTTGAGTAAGAACTGTCTAGCAGGATAGTACAACTATGCATGTGTCTGTAGATGATTGACATGTAGCCTTCAACCTGAGGAGGGAAGAGCAACCTCAGATGTGAATGGCACCAAGCAATAGCCTTATAGGCTGGATGCAGTAGAAAGGGAAAGAAGCAAGTCTTCCTCTTTTCTTCAAAGGAGCTCTGGTCTTCACCATGGCCTTTTGGTCTGTGGTCTCTACTTCCTTCAGGCTTCTAGAATAGACTCCTCAGTCTTTAAATACAGAGTTTGGCCTTCAGACATAGACACAAGGTGACTCTACAGCCAGTACAAGTGTTAATGTGTAAAAAAATTAGCTGCCAAATTCACCGGCAATTGACTGCTTCATTGCAGGTGGCAGCTAAGTTTTTAGATATCAGAGAGCAAGTAATAGAGTGGCTTTTTCCCCTTTTAATCATAGAAAACTCAGTTATTACAATACACAAAGGGTCCACCACATAGTCACAGTGAAAATAATAGTGCATGAGTCTGAGGCCAAAAGTTTTACAATTTCTTTTTCATAATAGTTGCATAGCTCTTAACCAGATACAAAACACTGTTCAGTATAATTCGGGGTTGGCTAATTTAAGTCTCAGTATAAAAATAATGATTTAATATGTTTTCAAAAATTCTCAATCACTCTCTCTCAGAAAGATTTAGAAGTACCTTTCAATTAAAATGAACCAAATCAAGAAGGCTTTAGTCAGTTAAGTAACACCAAGAAATTTTAAAGCTTAGCCCATTATTAATTAAGAAATAACTGACCTGGCCACTATAATGTTTATAAAAATAACTTGTTCCAATTATAAAATATTTCCAAATCATTGAACATTGAAAAATGTCACATCTCCTAAGAGGTAGGAATGAAAAACATATTATTAAGGATATAGTTGTAGAACATTTGTAATTTTTTATTTGGTATTTACTAAGTATCTCTTTCCAGGAAAGAATTTTTAGTCTGTAGGATATATGTTATATAATGAGTAGAATTCATTAAAATGTCTTCCAATATGTTTAGTCAATCTCTTATTTGTTTTAATTAATTAAATATATCAGTATATTTCAGATATACATAATGATAACATTCATCATAGGGAATTTTACCTGTACATGATATATCTTTATTTTTCTTTTTTTCCCATTCTCCTCCAATCCCTTCAACCCCTTTCCTCTCTTTATTTACAAAAGCTTTACTTCCATTTTTCCTTCATTTCTACTTTTTTTCCTTTCCTTCCACTCTCCCTCAGCCCTTGCTAGTTCCCCTTCCCATTTGAATATTTTTTCCTATTTCACAATATCTATTATACATTTTTGTCCTTATTTACACTTTCAGTTTTTCACACCAGAGAAACAATGCAATATTTATACATATGTGTTTGATTTATTTCACTTAAGAGTATGGTCTCAAGGTGCATCCATTTATCTACAAATGTCTGAAGTTTATTGTCCTTTGTGTCTGAATAGTACTCAATTATATAAAAAAATCTTTATTCATTCATTGGTCAATGGGCATTTGGGCTGTTTTCAAGACTTAACTATTACAAATTCTGCAGCTATGAACATGGGTGTGCACATTTCACTGTGGTATGATGCTTTTATTTCTCTTAGATGCCAAGAAGGGGAACAGCTGTCTCAAATGAGACCTCTAATCCCAGGTTTTGAAGCATCTCCACACTGATTTCCGCAGCATTGCACCAGTCTACTTCCACCAGTGGTGGAGCAGGGTTCCTTTGTCCCACAGCCCCGCCAGCATTTGTTATTGGTTAATTTCTTTAAAATAGCCATTCTTTCTGGAGTGAGATGGAATCTCAATATTGTTTTCATTTGCATCTGCTGAGTGACCAGTGATGTTGAACATTTCTTTGTACACTTCTTTGCCATTTGAACATCTTCATCTGAGAATTATCTATTCATTTCAGACATGATTTTTGGAATGAGTCTTTAAATTTCAGTGGTGATTTTTTTAGTTCTTTACATTTTTTAAACATTAGTCCTTGTCTGAAGAACGGGCAACATTTTTTTTTACCACTCTGTGGGTTGTCTCTTCCTTCTATTGGTGATTTCTTTTGCTGTGCAAAAGCTTTTTAATAAGATGAGATCCCAGTTATTGAGTCTTTGTAATATTTTCCGTACAATTGTTCCATCTCTTTTGAACAATATAAGAATGCATCTTCTGTTTCCTAATATATGAGGTCATATAACTTCACTATCACAGTCAAACAGAAATAATACATGCCATTTCTCTGATAAAGAATTTAAAAGCTGGTGATTCATTTACCACCATCATATTTTACTTCCTACAAAACATTATGCTGATAGTGGATGACAGAGTCTTTTTCAACTTGAATATTTCTGTGGGGATATCATAGACCAAAAATCATACCTCAGTAAAACTCAATGAACATTCCACTTGACCATGCATAAGATTTGATATTGTTTGTTATAATAAACTTAATTATGTCTGATATGATAGATCTATTACTCTTAAGTAAAAATAATTATCCATTGGCTATTTCCAGAGTTACTATCATAGTAACATAATTAGGATTAGGCAGAACTTACTCTTTGTGGTAAAAAATGTGCAAATCTTGTCATTTTTAAAGTGCAGGTGGCCTAGAAAAGCATAATTTGGCTAGAAAACAATTCAGCTAAAAATAATGTTTTCTAAATAAGCCTGTTAGGGTTCTATAATTGAAACAAATTATCAGTTGGCTTTATAAATTAGCTGTGATAACCTGACAGTTAGGCAAGCCAACCATAACGAAAATTTGACATGATTAAGTCATCCTAGAAACCACTGATAAAAAGTATAAAAATTTTGTGAGCCATAAAAGTGGAAATCATATTGGTCTTATTTACACATGTATTTGCTTAGCCGGGCATGCTAATGTCTTATCACTACAACATGCCAACCACAAGGCAAGAATAGAGAAAAGTAGCAGTAGTTCTACATCTAGTCATTGTCACTTACTATGTGGTATAATTAAGTAGTTCTTTAACAAGCATATATGCTTTGCTTACCATACCTCAGGCTTGATTATGTGCAACTTTCTATGTATTTGTTATCTTAGCTAAACAAGCATCTCAGAAGATAAATATTACCAGTACTCTTTAAAATAATGTGTATACTGTGAAAGGATGAATAAATTGTTCAACTCAGAGATATTAAGCTTTAAAAATAAGAATTTCAATCAAGTATATTTAACTTGTCAGGAATATTACTTGTTCTCAAACCCCATGCTTCCCTGCTGGTCTGCAGTATCATTGACAGAATCCATCAAATGATCTCCCAAGGCATTTCCCATGGAGTACCGGCAATTGCTACTCCATGTGACCCCACTTCATTAAATTTTATATCAACAATAATTGATGATAGCAATAAAAAGGTGATAAAATATGGACTTTGCCCTAAGCACCTGATTTTTTAGACATTACATCTATATAATTAGATACTAGAATTATATGCTATTTAATAAAGAAAATGGGACTCTGGTGTGTCCAATTCAAAAAGGGGCATACAGGAGGAATATTTATTGTACCATAGTAGAAGCAGTATAATATTGGAACCTATTTTTTTTGTTTTTGAGAATTTTTTATTTTCAAGAAAGATATAAATTACATTTATATTATTTCTAGTCCATATTATAATGTTCATGTCACATCCAATAATCTCCCATATTAAAAAAGAAGTAACTGAAAATGAGATATGTTAACTTTTCTTTCCCCTACAAAATTCATGAAGCTGACATTGTAACAGTATGGATATTATATTTATGTATATATGTATAAATATATATATATTTTTTTGGTAGGTAGGCATGGTACCACTGAGCTAAATCCCTGGCCCTCACATTAATATATTTGTATCTATCATATCTCACATGATTAAGGGACATCCTTAGGACTGAAAGAAGCAATTTCCTACCACAATAATTGAGGTTCTTAGGTCAGTGGAGTCCTTAGGTCTCTCAGTAAAAATTGAAAAGTACCATTGCTATTTAAGGCACTGTGACCCAAATGACTTGAAATTGATTTAATAATATTTTTAGAGCAATAAAATATTGATTGGCCAGCTGAATCCATACAGGATGCTACAGAATATCAAAGAAAGAAGAAAGAGTATTTTATTGGTACAATTAAGAAGTACATAATGATCACATTTATCAAAGGGAATTTGTGCCTGTACATGATATATCTTGATTTCTCTTTTTTTTTCCCATCCCCCCCCTCAACCTCTCCTCCTCTTCTTATTTACAAAGCTTTGTTTCTATTTTATATTTATTCTTTGATTTTTTTTTCCATTTCCCTTACTTCCATTCCTTCACCTCCCTCCCCAGTTCCCTTTTTTTTTTAACAATTCCTCCCTGTTACACAATATCTATTATACAGTTTGGTCCTTCTTTACACTTTCATTTTCTAACACCAAAGAAACAATTGAATATTTACACATGTGTGTATGATTTATTTCACTTAAGAGTATGGTCTCAAGGTGCATCCATTTATCTAGAAATGCCTCAAATCGATCTTTCTTTATGGCTGAGTAAGACTTAATTGTATATATATTTTAAAAAACACATCTGTTTTTATTCATTCACCAGTTGACAGGCATTTGGGCTGTTTTCAAGATTTCTTTGCCTGATGCTAGCACCTTATTATGGAACTTCTAGCTTCCAGAAGTTTAAGACATAAATTTGTTTTCTTTATATTGCCCAGTCTGGACTATTCTGCTATAGCAACATGAAACAAATGAAGACACTGCCTTTTTCTCCCTCATTCTTGTATAAGACAGAAGCTATACTTAAAATTAAGAAGAAACACTACGAGAGATCAATTATAAGTGATACCTAGAGGACTCTAAAATATACTGGGAACAGGTCCCCTTTTATAAGCTATGACTGTATAATTTAATGGGGCAAAGGCCCAAGGAAATTTGAATTGTTATAGCAAGTAAAACTTGATTATGCTTATAAGCTGGTGTGACTTGGGAAACTTGACTCACATTCATATTTTCCTCTGCAAAAATAAATTTACAATTTTAGGGCTACTCAATTTAATCTCCCTTGTATGTTTGCAATTTAATGTATTTTCAAACTGTATTTAGTCTACTTAATTTCAAATCAAATTACATTGGATTAATCAGTATTAGTATCATGTTTATTAAACTACCTATCTTCAGGTTCAGTTATTTTTTCTTATCCATTATACTCTGAGAAATTAATACTTACCACATATGATTATTAGGAAAAAATGAGACAGTCATTTTATAATGTTATTATTTATATCAAAATGATTGTCTTCATTTAATATATATCTTTTAATATTGCTGCTAGCATAATCCAGTTATGAGGTTATTTGCAAATGAGTTATTAAAATGAACAATAATAATAACAGAAAATCACTGTGCTGCTCAGGACTTTTAATGTAATTTATTTTAGTGTTTCATTATGCTGAAATTAATATATTATGCCAAATTTTATTAGTAACTGCTCAACTATTTTATAATTTAAGATCTCAACATAAAGTGAAAATCACATTTGGCCAAAGACCATGCTTATGACTAAGGAGTGTATCATATTTTTACATTTGATTTATCAATATGGTGAGCAGTATTAATACATTAATGAAATTTGAAGTAACTTTACAAGGGTATGTAAAACTCACTTGTGTGTGTTGGGCTTTTCTCTTGTAATAGTTCAATTTGATTTAGTAATAGAGAATGGGAGAAAGAATTGAAGAGTGGTTTCTGATGAAGTTTGATAGGCTGAGACTAAATCAAATAGTAACTTGATTTTAGGAATTTAAAATCTACTTACAAGGCATTTAGCAAGGAATTTATATTCTATTTTAGGTCCATACCATTTTATACCTTCTTTTTTCTAAACTGGTATATTACTCTCTTTTTTTGTGTACTGATGAATGAACTTAGTTGACTGAGAAATAAAAAGCAATCAGTACAAGATTTCTGAATTACTTAATTCTCAACCTAAAACCTTTATACATCTGTACTCTTCATCCTTTATCTAAAAGTTAATGAAAAGTCTGCTACTGACTAAGGAAATAAGAGCACTCAAGGACATAAACATTCACCTCTTTTTTCATGGAAATTGTTATTGTAATTAAACTTTTCTTTCTTTCTTTTTATATTTCTTACATAATCTTTTATATTTCTTTCACTATCTAATTGAAATTCCAAACTAGCCACAGACTTATTGAAATATCTCCTACCTAAAACAATAACACCAGTATTGACAACATCAAACCAAAGCAAATATTGATTTCATATTCCTTTCTAATGTGACTTTATTTCTCTTCTCCACTTCATAGGAAAACTCCAAAATGTATATTCACTATCTAGTCCTGATTTCTCAGGCTCTCCTAAACCTACTGCACTCCAACTAAATACCCCATTATAAATAAATACCCACTCTTTAAATAATCATTCCTCCAATAGTTTTATATTCAATGGTTAATTCTTAATTTTAACGTCCTGAAATCTCACTAGCACTCAAGCAATTGTTACTGTTTAAATTTCTGCAGTAATTTTAATTTTATTTTTCAGGAAACTATGTTTCTTTTTATGGTCTAATCCTTTTTCTCTTTCTAACTTTAGATCCTTTTACATTTTTTTTTGACTCCTAGAAGTTGCATCATTCTAGATCTCAATCTTTAGATGTGATCTCTTTAATTACATCCATTCCCTTGCTCTCAGAATTTCAAACACCATCCATTAGCTGATGCTCAGATTTTCTACTGAAGGTTCAAATTTTTAAGTTTAATAATCACTTCATCATGTCCACTTGAATGTCTAATGCATATCATAAACCCAACATGCTGCAAATCCAACTCTATATCTATCACTGTGCCCCAAGCAAATTATCTCTTTTTTCCATCTGACCATCTCAGTGAAGATGGATGAGACATGGAACATAAAAATGATGGGACTCAAGATACCTCTGATGTTTTAGTTCTTAACAGGGAAATGAATAGCTTTATCTCATGGAGAGGGAAAGGTTAGAAGTAAGGTTAGAGGACACAGGGGGATCTTGTGAACTTTGAGAAACTGGTGAAGACAGTAGGAAAGAGAGAAGGAAGGAACAAAACCAAGAACAGAACAAACTGACAGCAACAGAAAAACCAGAAACTGTATTCTTGCTCCTATAAAAATAAGAACAATCAAGAAAAAACAGGACAAAAACAGGAATAAGAAAAGTGAGGAATGAAGAAGGAGAAAAGAAAAAATATATATACCCTTCAAGGTATGTTTCTGTGGTCCCCAGTGGACAATGTGGGTAGCACACAGATCTTTGTGGACTGATCTCAGTGAGTCAGTGGTAGTCCACTGAAGTTCAGGCTGGTTTCTGGCTTCGAGGCTGGAAATGAGTTTCTTAACCTCCTTCAGGTTTTGAGTCCCCCTTCCCCGGCAACAAGTCTGGTTCCAGTAGGATGTCTTATAATACATAATTATTTGTGCCAGAAAAAAAAATGCAAATTACGATATAATATATACTCAGTAATTTTATTTTTAGTTAAAGAAAATAGGCTAAATATACTTACCACATTGGATAAAATTACATTCATAAGCTACATATGATCTTTTTAATTTGTACCACAGTTATTGAGAATAGGCTAGTCATATTTTTAAAGAATTTAAATTGGCCAAATTTATTATCAGAATTTATTTAAATAAAGAACAACTTCTGCAAATTTAAAATTTCAATTTCAAAAATTAATTGATATAAACAAATATAAGAAAGTATAACCATATTATATACGTGAAGAAAAAGTATGGACGTTTATAGAGTTTATAATATTATTTAATATGAAGGACAAAAAGGAAAGGACTAAAGGTTAGGAATAAGTTGAATGCAATTCTATGTGCTCTGACAATTTCTCAAGTCATTTAAAATCTCTAAATGTCAATTTACTCATCTGTACAAAGTAGGAAAAATACATGGTTTATTTAATTTTGTCAAGGTAATGTATATGGTGTACTTGAAAAACACTAAAATATTATTCATAAATGAAAAATTATATGAAAAATTCAGTGAATCCCTCAAGGCAACTGAGATTTTGGCACACAGCAAAATGTGTAAGCAAATATATAATCGGAAATGAGCTGTTGACCGAAATGTTCCAACTACTTCACCATGTTTTCAGGAAATGTTCAAATTTTACAAGAAGAAAAATCTACATTCTCATAAGTCACCTAAAAAAATTGGAAACTTGACTAGAGCATTTAAAGCTTTATTTGTATGCACAATGCTCAGCAAAAAAAACATTGGTCATTCCCCTTTAAAGATCTCATTTTTCACTTGTCAGATGGGATGGAGTTCAATACACAATGTTTTCCCACTGGAGCAGTTTCTTGGCTAAGGCAAGCAAGATTGTCAGGCAGAGTTGGACATTTAAAAATTAAAATATCCTAAATAGAGTAGTGGAAAAGATTTGGTATGTAGCTCCTAGGGAATGTTAACAGTATAAAGCCAAGAGGTATTTTTATTTAAAAAACATTTACTTAGCTCAGAATGGGAGTGATGGTGGAATTATGAAGAAAACTGCTAGAGTAAAGAAATAATTGGCAATTTCTTCCTTAAATTAAGCTAAAGATGACTTGGGAAATCAGAAGTCCAGAAAGCTGTCTGCCTTACATTGGTTGTTTAAGCAATGAGCTGGTGGGAGGGAGGGCAGGAGTCGGCAGTCAGTAGGTGCACAAACATTTCTGCATTTCTGTAATAAACTCCATCAGGAAGACTTTGGAAACCATCTACATCACCAAGAAGTATTGCAGACCTGGAAGTGTTCAGCGTTAATTGTTTCGTTTCTTTTATGGAACAATAATGATTCAAACATTTTACTAGTAAGAAGCCTAAGAAATGGACAGACAACATGAATTCTTATAACCAGCACATACTGACTAAACAAGGTTTCTTTGTTTACATTAGTTAAGCAGAATGGCAATTCAAGTATGATGTTGAATTTTAACTTTACTCGTATTCAGTGTTATGCAGAATTCATTAACTGTATCAATTGATCTTAACTACTCCAGAGATTTCTTTTTAATTCAATAACGCTAATAAAATTTAGCTTGATTGATCAATGCTAAGGTTACTCATTCACTCTATATTTGGAGAAGAGAATGTAAAATAGTGTCTCATACAGGTCACTAACTTATTTTCTTTGGATAATGATTTATGTCAGATATTTTATATTTCTAATTGTAATATTTTAAGGTAAATTTTCATTTATGGGTTATTACTAAAAAGGAGAGTGCTAAAGAATATTCTTGGTATGAAAATATTAAATGAGGGTATCTCTCTATATTCAGAACCTTATTTAGTCTTTGACAATTTCTTGGAATTTTTAAAAATTCCCAACTATTTGGAAAATTTTCCAAGTATCTTATCTAAAAATTTTATCTTGTACATAAATTCAGTTGTCAACCTCCATAGTTATTCCCTGTATTTTGTCAGCACAAGTGGATGCACCCCCACAATAATCTTTGCCTGAGACATCTCATCACTCTCTCTTTCCTTCCCTCCCTCCCTTCCGCCCTCCCTCCCTCCATCTCTCTCTCTTTTTCCCTCTCCTTCTCCCTTTCCATCTATATCTAGTCTCTAATCATTTACTTGTCTTCTTCAAAGACACTCCCATTTACAGCATCTAACATTCTGACACCAAAAATAATTCATTGTATCATGACCAGCTACTTATTGAATCTACCAGTTTCTACTCTTAATGATGCCTCTTCAATTATCATTTTATTTACCTTTAGTTAATATGGCTTATCTTTATGAGTATGACAGTTTTTTCCTACTAAGTAAACTACCAGTTCAGAGAGTTTAAGTATCTTGTCTAAGTACTCACAGGATTCCAAATGAGATTTTATGATTCTCAAATTGTGACTCTTTCCTTTCATCCATTGCATTATGTTTCAAAAATAACAAATAATAGCTAGATAGAACCCAGGTTCTCATTGGAAGTACATACCTGGGGTGTACCTTGCTCTAATGCTCTCTATCTTAGTCTTTTTCTAGTCACTTTGATACAATGCCTGACACCCACCAGTTAAAGGAGGAAAAAATTTAATTTAGCTCATGTTTCAGTCCAGGTTGGGCTGTCCCCAAAGAAGAAATAGCATGGCAGAAGGCCCTGGTGGAGGAGAGCTTCTCACATGATGGCTTACCAGAAGCAGAGAGAGTCAAAGAAGAACCTGAGAGGGGAGGTACAGTCTTCCTGGTCAGTCATGCACACAGTGATGAACCTCTTCCAACCAGATCCTACCTCCTAACAGCAAGTGAGTTATAATGCTCTCATAACCCAGTTACCTCCCCAACTCTCCACCTATGATTGCATGAAGATTTGGGGGGAGCATCTAGATCCAAACCATAACATCCTTGTCCTCATTTCTTTTCATGCCTGCCTTTTTCATTTGTCCACTTTCAAATGTTTTATTCAACTTCTTAAAGATGGTTTTATAGTCCTCTTGGAACACCTAATGAAATCTATAAGCCTATTCAATTAATTTCATGATTATAACATTTCTCACTGTATGGTATTGCCTTTCAAGCACTATTCCCCAAATCTGCAATGATTTAGATAAAATGAATTTGAGTCATTTAACCTAAAAGTACTATCCCACAAAGTTATCCACAAGCTAAATTTGAAGAAAATTTCTAAGTTGTTATGCTCACTTTATATTGATGACTCATGATCAAATTTATATATGTTAATTACATTCAAATATGCTTTCCATAGTTCCCCAAAAAGGTAAATATTTAATCACTAATTCTAAATAGTGTTCAAACCAATGTGATTAAATATATATAGGTGACAACACTTTGGTGGTTTTCTTTCATGAAATATAGTTCAGATAAAATATTGTAAATAAAATCCTGCTCTTTCTTGCTTCCCTAATGATCACAAGTCTAATACCAACTGCTAAGTATGATGCACCATGTAGCAGCTAAACATCCCACATCTGTCCTTTACAAAATACTCCTTATACTACTAACCTAGCTGAGGCTTTTGCCTGGAAATAAGTAGTCACCACATTGCTAACCTCTCTTTCCAGTTTCTTCTCCAGTATTTTTTTTTTTTTTGGTATCTGAGTGATTAAAAGAAGCACACATATTCATTCAGAATCAAAGCTTTGCTATGACCATGATTTAGCTAGTAACTTCTTATTGCATTATTAAAATATCAACCTATATTATATATTTCATTTTTATCATATTATTGGCATTAACACTTTTATTTGATTCATGTCAAAATTATGATGGAAATATTTTTACTACCTATGATTTACAGTTAAGAAACTGAATCTTTCAAGTAGCTTGACTATAGCTTTATGCAGCACTATATTCAAGAACCAGGAATTAAACAAGGATTGTCTTACTTTCAAGATCTCATGCTGTCATATAACATATTAAATCAAATATTTAATATTTGCTTTCACTTTACCTTCCCAAACTTATTTTCCACAGTACACCACAGTATCACTCATAATGCCAAATATAAGTCATCCATGTTATTACTACTATTATCCTACCTTTCTCCTTTCTCAGAATTTTTCCCATTTTTGTCATAGATTATCTATTTTCTCTTCTGCTGCTACTCAGATCCTGTATATTTGTGAGCACCCACAATAAAGTCCATGTGCTCAATAAACCATTTCTTTTCTTCTCCTTCCTCTGGACTTTGTTAGCATTTTAATCACAAATACATGAATTTTATCAAGTTTTTCTTATATTTTAATTTTTTGTTTGATTTTACATTACACTTCCCTTATCTATGTCCTATATGAATTCCTAGAGATAATAATTTTTATCTGATTTATGTATCTGTGCCTTGAAGCATATAGTGCCTTTTTCTTAATACATGATTAATAAATGCTGTAGAATGAGTGGGCCAGCATAGACAAATTCTTCTCTGTAAATCTTACAACATTAACTTTTACTGGCCTAGATCCAAGCAGTGTTCAGTCTTTTGGGCTCTTATATACACGCACTAAATTTGTTAACTCTATCAGTGATCATTTATTATTCAGAGACCTGTGGAACAATATTTTCCTACCTTTCAAATGTATTTCAGAGTACATACTACTACCTACTGTCATTATCACTCACCACTAACTGAGGCACAAGACAGGAAGCTAGGGGTTCATGCCATATAAGTAATAACACTACGGTTTAGACATTGCTTTCAGTATTATAGGGACTATAGGGAACTTTGGGAATTTTATAAAAACAAGCCCGGTTCTTATTGGGTTAGGGCAATACAAAATAATAAAAATAAAATGACAATAAATTATTGATGACAGAAATGATTTCCTGTGTTCACCTAACATGGGCTAATAAGAGGAATACAGACATTGCTTTTCTGCTGCATTTCACATTTAAACCTAAATTCATAGAGTTTAATTTATATACTTGGTGGGAAAGGGTGAGTTACAATATATTATAATACAACATTTCCCAGCCTCTGTTGCCTTCTGAATTTTCTGGAGATCGTGTGTTACAATACGCAGTGTTAGCTCTGGGTCTGTGTACTTCTCAAAGCTTCTGTTAGTTACCCTTCCCTTCTTATCTCACAGGAGATTTTAGAGTTTGTCAAATCTAAAGCAAAGTTCTGATTTAGGCTTTGAAAAAAAAATTGACCTATTTTAACTTATAAATTTTTCCCAAAATACAACAAATGAATAGTCACTCTTAAACCCAAATTTCACACAGGACTTTGAGTGAATCTGAAGAGCGAGCTCCATTTGAGATTCGAAGTGTAGTTCAGAACAAATGTTCATGCAGCATTTAGCTATTGAAACAGAACATTCTTTTGTTTATCATATGAATTATATTATTTGTAATATATTTTTCAAAATTATAGGTAGTCATAAAATGATATCATGTGCCACAGGCAGTCTTACATATTCCTATAATGATGGTTTTGCAATAATAAAGGCAATAGACATGTTGATATTAATGATTTCAGCCTTTGATTATAAATGTAGAATAACATTTTGCATATTATCAATTCGAAATGTCAAACTGTATCATATAATTGATTACTTAGTCTGGGAAAGAGTAAATCAAGAGCTAAAATTGATATGTTATAAAATTAGAACTAAATCTTTACTAAAATTTGAAATAGCTCATTTATATTGTTACACATTGTTATTTATATGCTAAGATTCAGTCTACTGTTTGACATCTTTCAATTGCAGTTAATACTAAATACTTATAACATTCAAGTATATGCTGAGCATTTTTTCTTATTTTAAACTCATAGATTAGTAAAAGACATTATCATGATCAAATAATATCTTTTATTAAAAGTCAAACACATTAGCAGTAATACTAACACACCCTCTAGTCATTTACTAAAGAAGGAGTAATTTTGTAAAGATGTGGAAATCCCACTGAACTGTAGTCTCTCATATGGTCTTACTTCTTTATAATCCAACTGCATATGGTGATGTGTTAAAGACCATAATAGTTAGCTTTTACATAGTAATTCTATCAAAGATGTAGCCTTTTGATGTTTCTCCTATGCTAAATAAATCTTCAAAAATTCTATATAGCTATAATTAGTTGCCATTTTACAGATGAAAAAAAAAGGATGTGTGGAGCTTAACTAATATACAGGCTATTACTTTTAGAGCTAGAATTTAAATCCAGGAATTTATTTGGGAGGCCTTGCCTAATTCCTCTATATCCCAGAGGAGAGAGACATGACAAAATACCATGGTACCAGTGGCTTCTGTATTAGAATTTTCCAGGAAAACAGAATCAATGGAATATATGTTGACATATAAAGAGAGATTTATTGAGATAATTGGTTCTTGTGATTATGAAGGCCAAGAAGTCCTATCATCATCTACTATCTGCAAATTAGAGAACAAAAATAACAGGTGGTAAAATTCATTTTAAGACTGAAGACCTAACTGATGGGGGAGGTTTAAAGGCAAAAAATCAGGAGCTTTCCCATTGGAAGGCGGGAGACAATGGATGAAAAAGATTTATTTGCCCTCCCTTTTTCATCCCATTCAGGCCTTTAAGGGACTGGGTGATATCTACTCATGGTGGAGGCAACTTCTGTCACCAATACGCTGATTTAAATGTTAATATCTCTTAGAAGTACCCTCACAGGCATAATCAAAAGTAATGTTTTAACAACCATCTGGGTATTTGTTAGCCCAGTGTCAAGGTAGCCTATTTGTGTGAACTTCTTATCTAGCTGCTACTAAAAGGAGAGACTACAGTCCTCATCCATTTCCATGAAAAGTGGATTCAACTTTGCTCTCATTTGCTTCTTGGTAAGATACCTCTGGACTCACTTCCCTTTTCTATTTCTCTCTCTCCCTTTTATTGAATAATAACATAACATTTATCTTTTTAACCATTTTTTGGTGCAATACAGTGTTAACTAAGCAAAATGTGCAATACACAGTTGTACAACTTTCTCTAGAACTTGTTCATCTTCCTTTTTTTATTCATTAATTTTATTGGTACATTTTCGGTATACAATGTGATGACATTCATCATTGGGAATTTCTACCTTTACGTGATGTATCTGGGTTCTTATTTTTACCCCTTCCCCTCCCCTCCCTTCAAACCCTCCATCCCTCCCTATTTATAAAGACTTTGTTTCCATTTTTTTCCTTTTCTCATATTTACTCCTTTCCCTTCTTTCCTTTCCTCACCCCTCCCAATTTTCTTTCCCTTTGACCCTTTTCTTCCTACTTCACATTATCTGTTATAGATCTTGATAGTTATTTATACTTTCAGTTTCTCAAACCACAGAAACTATTCAGTATTTACACCTGTGTCCTATTTATTTCACTTAAATATATGGCCTCAATGTGAATCCATTTAGCTATAAATGTCTCTAGTTTCTCATTATTTATGGCTGAGTACTACTCCATTTCATAAAAAAGCCACATTTTCTTAATCCAGTCTCCAGTTAATGGTCAATGAGGCTGTTTCTGAGCTTTGGTTATCACAAACTGTGCTGCTATGAAAATGGGTGTAGATACATTGCTGTGGTATGATGTTTTTAATTCTTTTGGGAAGATACCCAGCAGGGGAATAGCTGAGTCAAATGGGACCTCTAGTCCTGGTTCTTTGAGATATCTCCATACTGATTTCTACAGTGGTTGCACAAGTCCACACTCCCACCAACAGTAGAGAAGAGTTTCTTTTTCCCCATGACGCCTCCAATATTTGTTATTGGTTGATTTCTTGATAGCAGCCATTCTTCCAGGAGTGAAGTGAAATCTCAGTGTTATTTTCATTTGGATCTCTCAAATGACCAGTGATCTTGAACACTTTTTTGTATGTTTATTTTATATTACTACTTCTTTGTCTGAGAAATGTCTGTTCATTTCAGATGCTCATTTTTGGATTGGGTGTTTAAATTTGGGAGATCTGATTTTTTTTAAGTTCTTGATATATTCTAGGTACTAGACCTTTGTCTGAGGAACAGCTGGTAAAAATTTTTTTCCTCACATTGTGGGTTGTCTTTTCACTCTCTTGGTGGTTTTTTGCTGTGTAGAAGCTTTTTAATAAGATGATGATCCCACTTGTTGATTTTTTTGTGCTAGTTCACGTGCAACTGTGGTTTTGTTCATGAAGTCTTTTCCTATGCCAATCTCTTCAAGAGTTCTACCTAATCTCTTTTCCAGCTCATTTAGTGTTTCTGTTTTAGTGTTTAGATCTTTGATCCATTTTGATTTTAGTTTAGTGCATGGTGAGAGATATGTCTAGTTTTAATCTTTGACAAGTTGAAACCAAATTTTTTCAGGATCATTTACTAAAGAGGCTATCTTTCAAACAGCGAGGGTGTTTGGCTCCTTGGTCAAAGATGAGGTGGCTGATTATGCCTGGAGTTGTTTCTGCATTTTCCAAGCATTTCCACTTATAGTTGGGACTGTTTCTTTGCCAGTACCATGCTATTTTTATCACAGTATATTTTCAAGTTGGGGATCCCCTACCTTGTTTTTTTGCCTAGATTTACTTTAAGCTATTCTGGGTCTCTTCTTATTACAAATGGATTTTTGGATTATTTTCTCAAGCTCTGTGAAGTATTTATACTATTGGAATTTTAACTGGGATTGCATTGAATCTATATAGTAGCTTTGGATGTATGGCCATTTTCACTATATTTGTTCTTCCTACCCAAGAGCAAGGGATATCTTTCCATTTTCTGATATCTTCTTTGATCTCTTTTTTTCAGAGTGCTATAGTTTTCAGAGTAGAAGTCTTTGATTTCTTCCATTAGGGTGCTTCCTATGTATTGCTTTTTTTTTTTTTTTTTTTGGCTGCTATTGTGAAAGGATTTGTTTCCCAGCTCCTCTCTCAGTGAATCTATTGTTCTTGTCCAGAAAAGCTATTAATTTTTGTGTGCTGATCTTGTATCCAACTCTCTACTGAATTTGATTATTAAGTCCAGAAGAATTTTGGTGGAATTCTTGGGGTCTTCTATATAGACAAATTTGTCATCTGGAAATAGTGACAATTTAACTTCTTCATTTCCTATCTTTATTATTTTTATTTCTTTCTCTTGTCTAATTGCTGTGGCTAATGTTTCCAGAAGTATATTGAACACGAGTGGTGATACTAGACATACTTGTCTGGTTCCTGATTTTAGAGTAAAGGATTTCATTTTTATTAATCACTTAGAATGATGATCTGAAGGACATGGAAGTTTAAAAATTATCAATTGTGTCTTAATTTTCATACACTCAAAAATACAATTTTGCTTAATTCTAGCTGCAAAGTTTGGTTACAACAATGGAGATATGACACATTTATTAAGATAAGAGGTCAGCTTCTTTTTGTAGTGAATGACATAAAATTACTTTTGCTTACTGATCTAAGTGAAAGAAAATATAATATATAACAGTATATTTTTATATGTGGCATTTTTGATAATATATTTAAATGTTTTTAGTTCATTTAAGCACAATATCCTATTGAGTGATTATAGATAACACAAATGAACTGTACATGTGAAAAAACCAACAAAAATTTTGAAAGTTTTCATCATAAAAATAATAACTGTTGGAGCAGATAAATATATTAACTTGATTTAAATATAACATAATATATAGATGTATCAAAATATAACATGGTACTCTATTAAGGTACAACTTTTATGTTTTAAATATTCTCATTAAGGTACAATTTTTATGTTGTATATACTATCAGTTAAAACAAACTTAATTTAACTTAAAATTAGTAAATTACATATTAGTGTATTTGACAACTATCGTGGTTACCTAAATTTTCATAAATCTGGAAGTCAAAACTTCCAAAGAAAATTTGCTTGTTTTACCAAAATCCACTTATGTATAGGAAGAAAATCTCAAGCTTAAGATTAAATATATTTTTAGCAGAGGAGCAGAAGAACAATTACATCACCTATTTTCTTTTCTTGCTAAAACAGGACTATTCCCCCTGATGCAGTTTCTAATGCTTCTTTGTTTCTGGTTCAGTTTTACATGACTTAAGCAGTAAACTGGTGTAACTTCCCTAGAGAGATAATTGCCTGCAGTTTAATAGGCTTCTTTATTAGGATGCTTTTCCCTGTTGGTCAGTCATTGTATGCATTCATTACTTAATTTCCTTCTGTATTACATAAAGTCATTATCTAGGAAGAAAATATGCTAAATTTTAACTTAAAATGTTTATTATACAAAGAAATATATTATTATTAACAGTAGCACTGTTATTATTTGGAGGTATTCTAAATGAAAGCCATGATCTTGGCTTTACATAATGCTTATAGCTAATACACTGCTTCTTCTTAAATATACAGAGTTAACAGAGAAAGATTTTTACTTAAAAACTAATTGAATTTTCTTATAGCTAGGATTATGTGAACAAAATTGAAAACCTCAAAAAAGAAACGGAATGTTAGCAAATACTAAAATGTAAATAACATATGGTGAGGAATTATCAACTTAACTAGATAGATCTAATTCTTAATTATTGCATTAAGATAATAATCCACTCATTTTTGTTACCATCTAGGCAGTATTATTTTGAAATTTATTTGTTAACTGACTCTTGAATAGAAAAAATCTAGTATTATGGATTTGGAACACAATAGTGAACCACAATCAAAAGCATGACCGTAAGCTAACAAGTTTTTCCTTTCATTGCACTGCATTTAAATATCAATCCAATACAATTTTGCCTGAAATAGAAATAAGCATCTCCTTGTTCAGCAGAACATAAAACTAATTATATAAAATCATTTTGGTCAGTGAAAAAGTGGAGTACTGAATTAGGAGACAAAGATGTTAGATAGCAGAAATGTAATTGACTTATGGTCAATGTGAGTAGTTTCAATAATGTAATAGTGTACCTTTACAAGTGCTTTAGAAGCACTGAAATGTGATAAAAGCATATTGAATACACAAAAGCGAATATAAATAGAATCTCAGAGCAAATATGATTTTTATAGCTACATAACCTCTAATAGAAACAATATTATATATAGTGATATACAATTATAAAATAAATAACTTTTATCAAGGTATAAAAATCAGTAATTAATTATATTTCAAAAGCTTTATTCATAGCTAGAAAACATGTTCTCAAAACTTCTTAATCATCTTGGTAAACCTTTGCCACATAGTAATGAATTATCCTTTGAAATGCTTTGTCATAGGACTGTGAACCAAATTATAATTACTTTGAGTAAAACTGTACTTTAATTTTCAGCTGAATAGTAATTATCCTCAGAAAGTCCTATGGATGATATAATAAAATTGTGAAAGCAATTTTGAAGAAAATTCTACAAAAAAGTAACCCAAAGAATAATGTATTTTTGTTTGATATAACTGTTACAATTTAACAACATTGACTTTATCTACTAAATAATTTTGAAATAATAGAGGCAAATAAAAATTGTATAAGTATTAAAAGTTGAACTTATCCCAGTTTTCTACACATAATTTACTGAGATTCTTGGAAAATAAGCATTCCATAATATACATCAGGATGGAAAACTCTTCTATCTTGTAGTTAACTAATGCAGTGGTGAATATACAAAGAAAAAATGATAGAGGTCTTCTACAACACTTTTAATTATAGGCTATTTATGGATCAATTACAAACTAAATTTTATATCTCCTTGGATATTAAAATGTGGCCTGAAAAATCATTCATTTGGTAAAGAAAAAATTAAGTTATTAAGAATCCTTGTCTTCACAAATTCTATATTGTCTGGGATTTAGTGTTACCATAAACAATTTATTACTTTTAATGTCATTCAATATGAGATATAAAATTAAATCATGTTTCTTTTATCAAATGTTTTCACAAGAATTGTATCATTTAATACCACATTATTCTGCAATAAGAATTGACACAATTTAAGTTTCAGCTAGTATATATTTATTAAACAGTTATCTTTTTCAGGTCATGTGCAATGCCTTGTTCATTGACTAACAAAATAGCATAAGTCTCTTACTTGATGGAGTTTATGGTTCAGTTTGAAAAATATGCAATAATGAAATAGTTATAGGTAGTTAACTACTTTCAAGTTTTCAAAGTGTTGCAAAAACAGAAGAAAAGAAAACAGAAAGTTAAAATAAACCTAAACTTCATTGCTTTATTTCCCTGAGGAAATGCATTTAGAAAGTGTTGATGCAAAGCTTAAATTTAAGTACTGTACATACTTTTAGTATCCTATGTACTACATAACACCTGAAACCCCTAAGCAACATCTCCCATTGGTACACCCTCATTCCAGTTGTGGAATGCAAAGCAGTAAGTGGCTCATAGCAATAAAATTTGGCCACTCCTACAAGTTTCTTCATAAAACTGCCACACCAGTTGTAATTCTTGTTTTATTTCTTAACTATGTTACAAAAAAATCATGATTCTACTTGGAAAAGAGTATCTGTTAATGCTTAGTATCTTGACATATTTAAGATTCAAGGACAAGAAAACAATTTTTCTGGTCCCTATGCAAATAGGATCTATCTATTTCATGAAAACAGGGTCTATGTTTCTTGTCCAGTGGTTTTAATTTCACCCTTTCTAAGAGTATTTGGTAAATTGTAGACATTTTAACTAAGTAGAATACAGTATAAGAACAAGAAAGACAAGATGAAAAATCATATGCCAATCTGAAGAGAAAGTAATAAAAGTTTTGAGAATAATGGTTATGTAAAATTCAGGTAACCTATTAATACAATGACTGTATATGGTGATATTATTAAGGAGAAGGGTTTGGTTGAATTTCCTTATCTTATGTTAAAGTGATCTAATTAATATACTCTTAACAATTAGAGTATATTTAATATACTGATAGTGGGAGTGTTAAAAATAAAGAGCAAAATCAACTAGTAAGTTTAAATAATCCTTTAGATGTAGCATTTTATAATTTTATTATATGGTTATTAGGTCCCCCACAAGCATTGTATTAGTGCTTATTTGACTTTTCATGTCCACTAGCATTTAGTTGGGTGCACTAGTGTTTGGTGCACGTATATTTATGATTGTCATCTGTGCCTCTTGGATTGGTTCCTTTACAAGGATGTAGTGGTCTTCTTTGTCTCTCTTGAGTAGTGTTGTTTTGAAATACATTTTTTCTGAAAATGGGATAGCTACTTCTTTTTTGGGGTTCCTGTTGCATGGAGTATTGTTTTCCACCCTTTCAGTTTCAGTGTCTGAGTTTCTTTGTGAATTGTGTTTCTTGTATGCAGCATATTGTTGGATCTTGCTTCTTGACCCATTCTACCAGTCTATTTCTTTTAACTGGTGAATTGAGACCATTAATATTAATGGTTATAACTGATATATATTGACTTATCCTTGTCATGACCCTTTTCTCTTTTTGGATTCTGCCCCTTTTGGATTCTGGAAATGCCCCTTTGCATTTAATTTCTTGTCTTGCCTGATGGATTCATTGTACTGGGCTTCCTAGAGTTATGATCCTCTTTGTCTTTTCCTAGGATAGTATTTAAAAATTTTTGGAGTGCTTTTTTGGCATTAATGAAGTTCCTCATGTGTTCATTGTCATGAAAGTATCTTAATTCTCCATCAAATACGAAAGATAGTTTTGCAGGGTACATCGATCTGGGTTGGAGTTTGTTTTCTTTTAGGGCCTGAAATATGTCACTCTAGGCTCTTCTTGACTTCAGTTTGTGTTGAGAAGACTGTTGTGATTCTCATGGGCTTTCCTATGTATGTGATTTGTTTCTTTTCTCTAACTGCTTATAGAATTTTGTTCTTTTTTTGGGTTTCTGGACTCTTGGCTATTATATGACTATTTATAGATTTTTTTTTTTTTTGATCATGGCTAGTTGGAGTCCTATATGCCTCACTTATCTGTATCCCAAATTCTGTTCCCCTGCTTTGGAAGTTTTTTGCCATTAATTCTGTGTAGTTTTGGGTTTTTTTATGTCATTTGCACTATCTCCTGTTTGTTCATTGACTCCGATCAATCTTACGTTATTCCTCTTTGCATCATCTAGCTGTTGCTAGATTGATTTCTCATGGTCCCTTACTGCTTTTAAGAAATTTTTCTTTTCCTGGTCACTAATTGCAATCTTGTCTTCTATATCTGATATTCTTTCCTCACATTGTATCATCATGCTCCATAAACTTTCAGGGGGGTTTTAAATCTCCTAAATATCTGTTTGGATCTGCCTTATGGAATTTTTTGGGGGGTGTGGGGCTGGGATTTCATCATGTTTCTGAGCTCAATTTTTTAAATCTGTGTCTGTTTTAGAGTTATTAATCATGTCTTGCACTATGGACACAATCTTGTTATCTGAGAAATTATTCCTGATTTCATTTTATAATACTATTCCCAAGTATTAACCAGAGGGGAAAAAAACTGGCATGTAAATTCAGCTCTGGACTTGAATAACATAAATAGGAGACCTCTTTAGAGACCTAGCAGATGTGCCTCTGTTCAGTATTATCCCCATAAAGACTTGTGTGATATTATCTAGATAACATCTTTATACCTAGGCATCATTTTTTGTATTTAATATTTCCTGATTACTATAACGTTATTTTCCAGGACACAATCAAAAGTATTCTGTGGTGCTAACTTCTCACTACTTAGACACTTGATAGATTTTTCACTCTTTTAGTTGAACAATTTGTGATGTTAGGATGCTAATATTCTTTGAAAAATAGAAGAAATACCCACTTGTAATTTTATCTTAATTTATGAATTCTAAAATACTTCACACCAAATTAGTAAGGATATAGTTAGATTAGAAAATCACTTTTACATGGATTTTTAAATTATTAATATAATCTTATGTAATACATTGTAACTACTTACATTTTTCAGAAGAAAATTAAAACTGGAAAATAAAGAAAATTTTAAAAATATAAATTATTTTTATGAGTCTAGTATTAGCATGTTTTAGTGAAGAAATTAGGTTATAAAACAAAAGAGAAGTTCTATCCTGTTGTATTTCAAATTGAAAAGTCTCTGAATTTGGGGAGTCTGATTTTTTTCAATTCTTTATATATTCTCGATAGTAGACCTTTGTCTGAGGTACAGCTGCTAAAAATTTCTTCCCGTATTGTAGGTTGTCTCTTAGCTCTGTTGGTCATTTCTCTTGCAGTGCAGAAGCTTTTTAATACAATGAGATTCCAGTTGTTGAATCTTTGTGCTAGCTCCCGTGTTACCGAAGATTTGTTCATAAAGTCTTTTCCCATGCCAATGCCATTGAGAGTTCTACCTAACTTATCTTCCAGCAAGTTTAGTGTTTCTGTCTTAATATTTAGATCTTTAATCCACTTCTATCTTAGTTTAGTGCACGGTGATAGGTATGGGTCTAATTTTAATCTTTGGCAGGTTGAAATCCAGTTTTTCCAACACCATTTATTAAATAGGCTATCTTTCCTCCAATGAGGGGGGTTGGCTCCTTTGTCAAAGATGAGGTGGCTGAGTATGACTGGAGTTGTTTCTGCATCTTCTAATCTATTACACTGATCTTCGGGTCTGTTTCTTTGCCAGTACCACGCTGTTTTTATCACAGTAGATTTGTAATAAATACTGAATAGTTTCTCTAGTGTGAGAAACTGGAAGTGTAAATAAGAATGAAAATTATTAAAATGAATAATTGATAATATGAAATAGGAAAATGTCCAAAGGTGTAGGGGTGGTGGGAGGGGAAGGGGAAAGGGAAGAAGGGAAAGGATAAATTATGAGAAAGAAAAAAAATGGAAACAAAGTCTATGTAAATAGGGAAGGGTGGAAGGGGTGAAGGTCGCACAGGTAATGGGGGAAAAAATAAGAACCAAGATCCATCATGTTCAGGTACAAGCACCCAATGATAAATGTAAATGTAATGTATGCAAATTGAAAAGTCTCCAAGTTTTGGGAAAGAAGATGCAGCCATTCTACCATTTGAGCATTGTTAAAAAACAAACCAAATTTGTGATTGTGCCTTTAATATTTTTGGTTGTTAATCATAAATAATTTATTGAGTACCAGACAACATAATCAATTCAGATAACAATGAAATATATGTGTAATTTGTTATTGTTATATTTTACTATAAATTTAATATTATGCAATAATACATAAGTAAATTATATGCACACTTCCTACAGGGATTTCCCCCCTTGCAATTGTGGGACCCGTAAAGTACAAGCACTCTGTGCTGCTCTCAGGCTGAGATGGACATTGGAGCTTGGCATTTCAAGGGCAGGCAGTTGTTGAGAGTGGATGGATATGAAGTAGGTAAGAACAGGACAAATACCAGACCTACAGAAATCACAGACTGAAGCCTGTGTCCCTTCTAGCTGTCTTTGACCTTAATATATGTGCTTTAATACAAAACAAAACAACCAAAAACACCCATCCAAGATATAAAACTTGGTGCCTTTCACCAGGAAGCAACAGATACAAGTGGGGCCGGAGTCAGAGACACTGAAGAGAAACCTAAGAGATCATGGAACATGGAGCAATAGCAGCCTTGCTAATTCCCCACATTTAAATGAGGAGCTCAGAAGTTAAGCTAGAAGTGGTGTAGACTACTTATGGGTGCTGCTTCACTTCTTCCCTCCGAATCCCACACAAACTTGAATTCTGCAGTTCACTCTACCCAGAAAACACAGGAAAAGGGTACAGTGTAACATGGTTTAAATAATTCAAATCAACCCTGTTACAGAGCCTCCACTCTAGTAGAATTCAGTGAGTATATATTACATATAGTGATAAGACTTCCCTGAGAGCCTTACAGAAAGTACATTACTTTTCCCAAAAGTTGAAAGTGATATTGACTCATATCAAGTGGGCCGAGCAATAAGACATCAATTAATTTCACATTTCACCAAGCTTAGTTCATGTTTGTTACTCACTTTTTTTCCAGAAGAAGTGAGATGAAATAGGAAAAACAAAAGAAGGCTTAATATCCTAGGTATGTCTTTGAATCTTTTACATTTCAGATATTATTAAAATAATTTTAATTATTATCAATTTTTTGACTAGGCAGGAGTTTGACAAAATTCTTTAAGAACACCAATGAAACATTTTTGGATGTATGTAATTTTAATAATGAATATATTAAAATTTGAGTTTTACTTTCATATATATTGAGCAAATAATTATGCCTTATTTTTAGACTCACATTTATTTTTCTATCAGCAGTATTATACTTTCATTATCATGAAACCTAAAGATGTGTCACATATGGAATGCCACTAGTGTTTTATATATTGAGAATAAACTATTCTTGAGCGTAAGCAAATAAAAAATCTTTTTCCTCCAGTTTCAAATATAATCTAATTTAATTTTACTGAACAGATTGGAAGACAACATTACACAGACACATTCATAAGAATATTCAGCCCCAACATTTTTTTATAGTGATAATTATTACAACAGAGTATAACAACAGAATGCTTAGCTTGGGGCTTGAGCAAATACAACTCATATTGTACTCTCTTAGAAATAACATTGCTGTTTGATTCCCTTTTTTGCAGTAGCTTTAGAAATAAAAAACATTATTTATCTCATAATGTCTTTTATCTTCAAGAATAAATTTGCCATTACAAAGGATTTTCTAATTTAAAAAATTTTCATTCCAGAAATGGTTATAGTCTAAAATAGAAAGGACTAGCAGAGATTCTATTCCATATTCCATGCTGAGATTAAAAATAAATGTTTTCTAATTTTTAAAAAAATTTAATTCACATGTGATGATTGTCTATATTTATGAGGTGTAGTTATATATATTATATATGGTATAATGAGTTTATCAAGGTAATTGGCATAACTGTCACCTTAAACATTTTTTATTTATTTTATTTTCTGAGACAGTGTCTCACTTTGTAGTGAACTCAAACTCACTATGTAACCCAGGCTGGCCTCAAACTCATGGCAATTCTCCTGCCTCAGCCTCCGAGTGCTTCTGATTATAGGCATGCATCACCACACCTGGCAACGTTTATCATTTCTTTATAGGATGAACATTCAAAATGCTCTCTATTACCTGTTTTGAAATATACAATCGCTGCTAACTATAGTTATCTCTTTGTACCACAGAACATTAGAAGTTATTTGTCCTATCAACATCTCCTCTGTATTTGTTAACAATCCCATCTCCATCTCCCACTTCCTTACATCATTCTTAGGCTCAGAGCTTACTTTAATTGACGTGAAATCAACTGTATTTAAAACTGTGATTAAATTGTTTACTGTTAGAATGAATGGAAGTTCTGTTTTCACATCATTATGGACTCAACTGATACAAGATGTAAATAGCAGGTATCTGAAAAGTACAGCCTAAATAACTAAATTGCTATTTAAAGATGTGAGGATTAGTTTCTTCCAGATGCCCTGAAGGGACAAGTTTTGATACTAGGGAAGAAAACCTTCAGCTATCAGAATGACTAATCCTAGTCCTTTATAAATTGACAAAATGGTCTAAATTTATTGCTTCTTGTTTATTTCAAGTTCCAGTAATAATTAAAGCTAATTACTACAACAGAAACAATCATAATAGACAATATTCATGATGAGTATTACATCATTTTATGAACAGAATTTCTTTTTTTTTTTTTTTTTAATTGCTAACGTAGTGCTTTATTGCTAACTGGTGGCCTGGACATAATGCCAAGAGAAAAACACATCTCCAACATGGTCTCAGGAGAAGGGTCACATGCCATTGCTGCTCTGGGATCTAGACATCATTCTGGTCCTAGAATTCCGGTGCGACAGATGTGCTCATTGCTTTCTGCAGATTTTTCCTATATTTGGCTCTCCGATACTTGAACCAAGTCTTTGCACAGGGGAGTAGAAACCGGGACTAAAGCTTCTTGGGAAATTCTTGCTGCAGAGATTGGAAATACTGAGAACTTTTCCCTCGTTCATTGGTTTGATGAGGCTCCTGTTCCCTTTGGGAGCCCAGTGAGAGATGCCCACACCCAGGGAAGGAGAAAGCTCCTGGCCAACCTCGGATCCTCTCTTCTTCTGACTTTGTCCAGCAGCCTGAGAGAACGCTCCGCACCCCTCCCCATATCTCCCAGCTGACACAGCTGCGTGGAGCCTGGCCTGTGGCATTAGGAGGCTAGCACTCAGTGGCCTGCTTTGTTGAGCTGCTTTTCTGGACCCCGCCAACAGATCCGCAGCCCATGTTCCCCCTGCTCTCTATCGTGCACTCTGCACCAAAGCTGATGATGAGCTCCTCCTGGCTTTCTGACCGCGTTCCTCCTTTTTTATGGGGCACCTAACGGGTTTCTGCAGTCTCTCATAGGTATCCTCTGATCCCATGATCTGCCCACACTTTGCTCCTCCTGTCTTTATTTTACTTTCAGCCACATATATGAGTCTTCCAAACTCCCTTCTAGAAATGAGCCTGACTGATAGGTCTCCCACTACCTCAGCAGCTGTTATGTATAGTAGCTGCCCTCTTCCTATTGTGCCTTGTCCCCCTGAACAGAATTTCTTAACAGGACTGAATTTTATTTTTAGTGCTTAAACATATTTATTGGTATGATTCTGAAAATAAAAATTTTGCCCTATGGCTCCTTTTTAGCCTAAGAGGGTGTTGTTTTAAATGTACAATTTAGTCCATGGTAAACTAATTTGCAAAAAAATAATTGTTTCTTTAAAAGTGGCAAAACTAATCTATTGAATTCCATCTACCACAATTAATACAAAAATTTGCTTTGTTCTCTAAGGATTTCCATATTTTTAATAAATAGGATTTTTTAAAAATATCATTAAAAGTTTTTTTAAAATTTCTGATATCAATGATATAATGGGATTCATTTAAATGCTAGAGTTCTGCTCATAAAAATCACTTTTAAATTAAATTAGAATAGTATAATGTTATATATAACTAATATGAGACATTTGGCAATTATTTCTTATTTATTGCTAAGTTAAAACAAGAGAAGTAGTAGATTCCTTCTTGATTCTAGGGAACAAAGTAAAGGATTAATTCTCAAAATCAGAATTTTGAGCATGAAGTACAGACTATAAGAGAATATATTAAACTTCTACATAAACTTAGGTTTATTCAGATGACCATATACAGCATTGTTTAATTGTGAAACAGTGTAATGCAGTGGAAATATAAACACAGAAAGAGGACAGGAGTGA
The DNA here is from genome assembly GCF_053883595.1 of Heterocephalus glaber. Taxonomy (NCBI): domain Eukaryota; kingdom Metazoa; phylum Chordata; class Mammalia; order Rodentia; family Bathyergidae; genus Heterocephalus; species Heterocephalus glaber. Next base: position 28,918,547 of record NW_028258372.1, read on the forward strand.
AATTAAGTTACAGAGGAAGTAGTTGGAAATTTTGACATTATTTGATGTTAATTTTATTTTTATTCATAATTGTTTTATATTTAAGAAAATTTCATAATGTTTCTTTTTTATTTTCTTTTTCTTATGTTTTTAAGTAGATATTTGAAACAATTTACCACTTGCACAATTAGGAATATACCAAGTGATTCTCACTTGTGACATCCACTGTGAGTTTAGGAGTTTCTCCAAACCTCCGTCCAGTCCTATAATCCATTAGGATGACTCAGAGAACTCAATAAAAACTGTTATATTAAAATTATCTGAGCATAAAAGTATGCATAGCAGGAGCCAGGGAAAGTACTTAAAATGGAGCCTCCATTGCTCTCTTCGTTTTTTGTTACAGTCAATGTTACTTTCACTACATCATTGTATGACAGCTCACTTGGAGTCTGGGATAACCAAGGAAACCCACTTGGGCCTTGGTACCCACAATCCTTGTGAGAACTGCACCACATAAGCCCAACTGATTACCTACATGGCTAATCTCAGGCTCCTCAGGAGATCTATATGATGTCACCCAGCCCCTGTACGTGGCCCTAAATCACTTGTCACTATCTGGCTAACCAAAATGGCAGACATGAAAAGATTCTTCTATCAGGCATGACATTACAAGGGTTTAGAGATCTCCTTCCAGAAGCCAAGGGCAAAGGCTAGAACTTTCTTTGGGCAAAGTTAAATTCTTTACTATCTAACATCTCACGAGAACAATAAACTATGTACACATTTTGAGGAAGGTGGATAATAAAATAGCTTAATTTTTTTAATGTTTATAATAAACACAATTTCTTTAGTAGAGGAAAGAGCTCTTTAAGGGAAGGAATGTCATATCAGTCAATAGCTCTCATCTGTTGAGAAAAGTGGGTATAAGATATTCGGGCTTATGATTTTTGAATCACTGGTTAATAATCAGACATTTTAATTCTAATACATTTTTGTATTGGGAATTGAACTCAGGAACTTGTACTTACAAGGCAGGCATGGTACCACTGAGCTAATCCCCAGCCTATTCTAATATTATTATTTACAAAAAATGGTTCCAGAATTGACTCATTTAACAGAATTAAAAAGTACAATACTAGATATGTAGAGTTAAATATATTTGAGTAGAAAAAACGTTGTACATAACCACTCTTTTAGACTTTTCTTCAATCCTGTCATTACTATAAAGCTTTTAATCGAGTAATTATAAAAGTAGATGCTAGTTTATCATCTGCTCTTTTCTTTTCTTATTCTTTCTTCCTTTTTTTAACAATCCTTGTTCCCCTCTTCTGTGTGTGTGTGTGTGTGTGTGTGTGTGTGTGTGTGTAACATACAAACATTAGTTTCTGCAGCATAGGAAGTCAGGCTAGAGCTGTTACTCCACCCTTCATACATTCATATATTAATGAGAGAATACATTCACTGGCCTTCTTTATCAAAGAAAACAATAAAAAAGAGGTTAGGAAATTTTATTTATTTATTTATTTATTTATTTATTTATTTATTTTTAGAACTGGAGATTGTACTCAGGACGTTGCTCTTATTCCCGGCTGGAAATGTTTTTAGTACTTTTAATAACTGAAAAACTGAAATAATTTGGTCTACAATACTCAAATAAATTCATAAGAACTAAATATTTTGTAACCAAAGAGGAATTGAAAATGCATTCTACATTCACTTTTTGTTATTGATTGGGAATCATGTTAATTAACAAAATGAAAAAGTAGATTATTGTAGTCTCAATTTGACAGTACAACTTGAAGCTCTGGACTATCTCTATGTGTGAGTAAAAAAGAGAATAATCACTTCTCCCTTATCCCAGATGACAAGACAATTAAAACAAAAAAGAGTTTCAGTTGTTGTCTGAAAGGCTGATTCTAAATTGTGCTAAATATATTAAACTGTGATGTGAGAATTTCTTTTTCTTGAGTGCTTCACATACCAAGAAAATTGTAAAGGACTCCAAAGATTTCTAAGTTTCTGAGGATGAAGGAAGGACTAAAGACCTCTCGAGAAATCTACAATCTCTTATCTTTGGAGAATCTATGATATATTAGGAAAACCGAAGTTGAGAGGAAGATTGATAGAGAACAAGAGCACCAAATTTAAGCTAGTAGATTTCAGCAGGCAATTTAACACTGTGCTGATAAATTCTTGTCAGTATTTGTCATTCATCAGGGATTTTACAAGGAAAAAGTCTTTGTATGTTCTTTGAGGGTTTCTGGTGCAATATAAATAAATCTCTTTTGGACTTTTGGGCCCAAGGTAAAAAGGACACTAAGTTAACTGACTTTCAACCTGGATCTTCTTCCAGAAGCAAGAAAAGCATTAGCGCAGAAGCTGCTCTTTCCTAGCACTTGCCCAGAAAACATGTGCCTAATAAAATAAAAAATAGAAGATAATTGAATTGAATTGATTTGAATTGAATTGTTATTTGTGTGATTATTTAAATGACACTAAATATATAAAAACAAAGTCATCTACCCAACTTTTTGAATATTTCTGGCATATTTTACAAGGTTTTGATTATTATATACAGGTAGACAGTTTACCATACTATTCTTTCAATAATGTACTCAATAAAAGTACGTACAAAAATACATAAAAATATACAGTAATGTACCTTAAATTATTGTATTAAAATTGAAAATAATGCTCTAAAGTGAAACCTCAATACTGTAAATTTTATCCTTAGATTAACATAGATTCAACTGATTACACATAACCACTATATTATTCTTGAAATAAGATGTTCAACTTGCCATAGTTGTTTTAGGGAACAGGTTAAGAAAAATAAAAGAAAAAATTATGAATAAATATAATATTTTCAATTGATAATATAATTGAACTTCTAAAAAGAAAATGTAAAATTTGAGTCTATTATGCAATTTATTGAATATTTAAAACATTTTATAATAAAATTCAATGTCTTTCAAATGAAACAATTATGTATGGCAATTTACTCTAGCAATTTTTAAGATTTTGGGCCTCTGGCTTAATGAATTTTATCTTTTATCGTTTATCTTAATGAATTTTATCTCCCATTCATTCAATAATATAAAAATTAGTCCTTGGAACTATAAAGGAAAACAAAAGAGACAATGATCCCTTAACAGGAAGCTTACATTACACATGTGTAAACTCAACACAAGTGACCCTGCTCAAACCCCTAAGGCCCCAGTCTGCAAAAAATAAGAGAGTAAACTACGTGGTTATCTGCTCCACTTGTCTGTATCTTAGGATGATCCCAGTCCCCTAAAATGCCTGTCTGAGGAAGCATAATGTTGTCAAAATAATTTACTGTTTATCCTAGCCAAAGTCTGAGTATAATAATATACTGACCTCCCTATTATTAGAACATTTACTTTAGAAAACTTGCAAATGAAAATTGTTTCTCTGCTTCTTTGAGATGTAAATATTGGACAGTGCAGAAATGCCTTCCACAAAGACTTGGGAGCCATCTCTCTGTACCATGGTCACCAAAAAAAAAAGAGAAATCCACGTCTCATCCCTGTGAGCACATAAGCCTCTAACTTTAATAAAGATTCAGTAGCAAACACAGAGATCATAATCACTTTGACCAACCTTCCCTACACACTAATGTTCTTCAAAAGTTTAACTTTTGCACAATCCAATATTTAAAAGTCTTCTGTCTTTTTTGTTTCTGTGGAAAAGAGGTAATTTTGTTTGCTTGTTTGTTTGTTTGGTACCAGGGATCGGACTCAGGACCTTGCACTTGTGAGGCAGGCAGTGGAACCACTGAGCTAAATCTCCCGCCCGAAAAGAGGTCATTTTATGTGGGGCTCTCATCTTCCATAGCAGTCAAAATTAAACATTTCATGTAACCCGTAATAACTGTTTGACTCAGCTTCACTTTGATTCATTGTAGTGGGATAAATTGAATGCAACCAAATAAACATACGCCATAACAACAAATAATACTGTTATAGTAGGAACTACTAGTAGTAACTAAATAATGCTATTCATGAAAATAGGGTGCCTTGGAAGAATGTAGAAACAGTATAGTTTTGGGTTGGATTGACTGAGAGGTGATGAATGATTTGAAACCCTAAGAAGGAGAAAACCAAATAAATAGGTGAAGAAATTTTTTCCAGGCATAGAGACACAAAAAGGAAAATATGATAGGTGAGAAAGAGGCTTACGTCTGCTAGAAATGAAGATAACCATATGGTTTCAGTAGAGTCGGAAAGAAGTCAAAGTAAGCTTAGATATATAAAGAGAGAAGCAAATCATGAAGTCACAGAAAGATTGTATTTTATTTTAAATCATTGAAGGAAAGAGATTAGCAGATGATAAAACATTCTATTTTAAAAGATTTCACAGTAGTCTTCATGTGCAGAATAGATGGAAAGTCAACAAATACATAAATAAGAAGTGCTATGCTAAAGAGGTTATCTAGTTAAATAGTGTGCTAGTGGTTAAGAATAGATAGATTTGGGTATTTTTCAAGAACCTCTGAGTAGATATTGGAAAATGAGGAAGGAATATTTAAGATTCCTCTAATGTTTCTGGTTTTAATAACTGGAGTGATGGTTATTTCAGTTCTTGCGAAACAAAAAAAATAGGCTTTAAAGGACAAAGAAATAAAGCACTCGCGTTTGGATGGGCTAAGTTTAGAAGTCTATGAGCTATCCAAGTGAAAATATCAAAAGCTTAGTAAAAATATCTTGGCTGGAAGTTTACATGTGAAAATGTATGGATGGTATTTAAGTGAATGACGTCATTCTCAAGTGTTAACAGAGGAAAAAATAGAGAAGAGAACACCTATGAGCTGAGAGTTTGCATTATTTAGAGAAAAACATGTCAAGAAGGACTGAGGGTAGCATAGGAGGGACATCTAAAGAGGAAACCATCAAAAGATCAGGAGCAGATTTCTATGGTAGAGGATATGGCCAAGCTGTCAAATGCTACAAAATAGTCAAATAATAATTTCAAATAAACAGGCATTGAATTTGATCAAAGAAGAAATAGTCAATGATCTTGGGAAAAGCAGTTTCACAAAGTTGTGTAACCTCAGCAGACTGCAATGATTTGAAGAATAATTGAGGAATGTGGTATAACCATGCCATTCCAGGCAACTCTAACCTGAAAATCTCACAGCACAAATATCTAAGAATACTAGATAATTGTTTCTTTAAACATTTATTGTTGTTGCTGCAAGAAATAGATGCCTGTAAACATATACGACTGCATATCTAGAGGAAAGTTCATGAGCTAGTGTCGTCAGACAAAATGTTGATGAGAAGGGAAATGGAAAAATGTAGGAACTGGAGATTATCTTTTAATTTTACATTGAAATACATCTCTGACTTTTCTGCATGATTATAGAGAACTTACTTATCTTCCATAATCCCTTTTTATTGGTGTGTTTCACTTTGAGAAAGAGCTTGTACAAATCCTAAATATTTTCTAGGGCTGAGTTATGACTCTATTTCACATATTCATCATTTATGACTTGGAAACTGTGACAACCTCCTCCTAAATAGGTTCTCATAGCTCATCTCCCCTACACAGTGCTCACAATTCATACTTTCTAAAGCCAAATGTAGCATGGTACAATGATCTGCATAGAAACTTCAATGAAAACCTATCACATTTGGGTCAAAACAGTCTTGCTCATAGATAGCTCCTGCCCTATCCCATGAGTTTCTAAAACTTACCATAGTGTCTGTGATGAAAAATTTAATGAGTCAACTTGAATGGGGTAAAGGATGCCAGATAGATGGCTGCTAAAATATTATTTCTAGGTGTGCCTGTAAGGGTTAGCATTTAAATCATTAAACTGTGTAAAGATCACTCTAACCCCGTGTGGACAATGTATCTAAAAGTGTACCTTGACTTAGTACAATTGTTTTATATGCTCTCCATTTTATTTGGCCTATTAGTCTGGCTTTCAATCTGTACATATCAGAATTAACTTTATGAGCTCTTATAAGATGAAAAAATGAATCTGATACTGGAAAGGTAAAAGGAGGTGTATGGAGGAGGGAAAAGAAGGGAACTTAAATGTGCTACATACATGTACCAGTTCTCTACAGTGAATAAAATCAATATGTATTGGCAATGCGAACTAATAAAAGGTTTTTTTAAAAAAGATCCCTCTCATCAATATGAGCATATATTATTCAATCCATTGAGAATTCTATTAGAACAAAATGACAGCCAAAGCATCTCTTGGTTTGAGCTATCTACCTTCCTGGTTTCTTGGATAGCAGAGTTAGTGGCCTTAGGTTTTCAAACTCAAACTGAATTAAATCACCAGGTTTCCTCTTCTCCAGCTCACAGAGAGGAAACTGTTGACTTCTTGGCCACCATAATCATATGAAACAATTCCTGGAATTTACCTATTGATCTAAATCTATCTATCTATCTATCTATCTATCTATCTATCTATCTATCTATCTCCTATTAATTCGGTTTTTCAGGAGTATTAAAACATCCTATCTAGTCATATTTAACCATTTGCTAATATCAGACAGCATTATATACCACTGCTCTACTTTCTGCCCATGCTGTGAAGTCCACTTTTAACATTTTACATCAGCTAGTCCATCTGGTAATCAGTCTTACTTTGGAGTAATCAGTAAAGATTATCAAACTCCTATGACCTAATTTTAAAACAATTTCTGACTCTGACTTCCCTGCCTCATGACAATAATCCCTCTCTATTGTATAATGACTATGGTCTCTTTGGTGTAGTGATAGTTTTCCCATTTTGTAATGTTATATTACACAAGTAGACTGTTATCTCCTTCAAAGTAGGATCTCTTCTTGTGGGTTAAATAGCTTAGACTAAATTCTCAATAAATGCTAAATAATAATTACTACTCACATGAAAAGTTAAGGTGGGAGGATGACAAGTTTGAGTCCCTCTTGGACAACATAGTGAGACCTTATCTCAAAATAAAAAAATGGTTGAGAATGTAGCTCAGTGACAGGGTGTTTTTGGGTTCAAGCCTCAGGGGAAAAATACTCTTTTGAAGAATCTGTTAGTTTTTAAAATGCTTTCCAGAATTTTTGTTTTTAAAATATTTAGCACACATTCATTCATTAAATTTATATATGACACTGGGCTCTCATTTAAACTGTTCTGCATTATTCTTGAGTCTATATATTTCAACTGATGCATAAACATATTTCTTATCTTTTAAAATATTTCAATGCACATGTTGCAAATTACTTTAATGTGGAAACCTCTGGTTCAATTTAGAGAAATCCACTAAAATAGCTTTAAACAATAAAGAAAATTAACTGATAGAAAAATAGAATTTTAGCTAAGAATATGCTCTAGTGTTTTGTTTCAAAATATTTCCCAATCTTTTTGGAGACTCTCATGAATTGTGTCACATGTAAATTCCTAATTCCAGGGGCATGTAATGAAATAATTGGCTCATACTTGGTTTCTGAACAAAGTGCTTAGGAGGAAGATTGGCTTAGAATCCTAAGAAACTAACTGTGTGCACGAGTCATGGTGTCTTGTTTAAAGTCAGTGCTCTTACACAAAGCCAACAAGAGACCTTGAGCGTATTTTTAAGAGATAATGTACTGTCTGCTACCCTGCTGTGGTTTGAATGTGTTCCCACAAAGCACCAGCTGGGAATTAAATCCTCAATGAAACAGTCTTGGGAGGAGAGGTTTAATGCAGGTTATAGACCATGAGAGTAAAAAGAATGAAAAAATATTGTCGTGGGAGTGGGTCAGTTATCAAAAGAATGGGTTCACTATAAAAGAGGAAATTTGGTTCCCCTTTTACTCTATAACTTGTCATTTTTTTGCCCTTCTGCAGTAGAATGACACAGTAAGAATGTCCTCGCCAGATGCTGACCACTCAGTCTTGAAATTTCCAGCCTCTAGAATCATAAACCAATATATTTCTGTTCATTATAAATTACTCAGTTTGTGGTATTCTGGTTAAGAGTACAGAATGGACAAAGACATGTATTTATAGATTTTTATTTAGAAGTAAATGCTTAAACATATAAGTATGTATGTGTATTTTCATTATTTATTTACACTTACCTAACTTATTAATAACAACATAAAATGTGCGTATTCATGTTTTTACACGATGTTTTCATACATTCATACACTGTGTAATGGTTAAATCTGGTTAAGCAGATCTATCTCCTCCAACATTTATTATTTCTTTATGGTGAAAATATTCTAAATCTTCTTGTTTTACTTTCTTGAAATATATGGAATATATCATTATTTATAGTCACTCTCCTGTGTACTAACACATAATAAATTCTTATTCCTATCTAACTTTATTTAGTGCCCACTGATTGACCTTTACCCATTTCCCCTTCCTCCATTTTTAAACAAATATTTAAAATTCATCAAAGACAATGTATGCTTCAAGTTGCTATGAACAATGCTGCCTTTAAACACAACTGATGCTTGTTACTGGTTTTTGAAATTATCCTCAAAAGTGTTTGTTAAACACAGAAACAGATTTGAATTTTAAATGTTTTAAAATCACATACTTAATGAATAGAGTATTTTAAATTCATATTAGGAGCACATAAATATATTCTTTTTAAAAATATAAAACACCAAATTTAAACAAATAGATTCCCCAGTTTGTGTTAACATTATCAATATAAACTTGTTAGTGAACCAACATTGAAAGTAACTGTAAAGCAAACACGTGTATTTACTTTGTAATTATTCTTATTATATCAATATTTTTATTGCATATAAAAGAATATAAGTGAAATGTAAAATTTTTCTTTTGTTTCTACTTTTTTTCTTCTCAAATGATGGTAAGAATCATTCTCATACATAATCTAAAAATGAAAGATTTTTTATGAATTCAGAAATCAAGGATCTCAACTAGTATAAAATAAGGTAAATATTAATAAAATACATTAAGTAAAATTGTTTTCATTTGATATTGTGGCAATTTATCTCTGGCAATTATGTTTGTTGATTGTATTAATAGCACAAGTAGATCATTGTGAAATAGTTTTCTTTTATTCAGACTATTAATTCTTCATCTACACCTCCTTCCTCTACAATTACATCCTTTTATGGGCCAATTTAGACATTAGAAGAGGATTCCACTATCATAAACAAGATCGCTGGATGAATTTTAGACAACACTAATAAAATAAGATGCTGGCTTCTTTAGTGGTGATACTAGTATGAACAAGAGTAAAATGTAAACACATAATATCAGATCTATGAAGAAAAGGAAAACTAGGGAGTTCAGACCAATTAAGATAATAACTCCACAGGCTTTCTCCTTTCAATAGGGACTAAGCAAGGTCAGTAGAGAACAGACAAGAGATCCTACTCCTATGGAGCCTCTGTGTAATGAGTTTCTACTACGTGTAAGTTTTATGGATATGGACATTTTATGAGACTATCACCAAGATAATGTGAAACTGTTGGAATTTCTGACATGAAATGGTTAAAAGGGAGTGTATTCTAGGCACTTACAATAAAAAAGATTTATTTATTTGTTAGATGATTATTTAATGCATCTGCCCCAGAGTGAATTTTTGTGGTGTGGATATTCTTAGGATAAAATGACTTTCCTTCCAGATGGAGTAAAGATCAATATCATAGATGTGGCTGTAATGTCAGTATTATTCTGGAAGAACATAAATGTATCCAAGCAGGGAAGTTAAGTTCCAACATGAAATTACACATAGAAACTTTTTAAATTAATGAAAATTCAATAAATGCAATATATTATTCTTCTCCTGGATGTAAATAGTAGACTATAGCATTCCTGGGAAAAAAATCAAGAGGCAGCCTACTAAGATTTCACTAGATTCATGTAAGAGAAAAAACATCCAGGTGTGCTGGAGAAAATAATGATGACCAAATATAAGAGTCAGTTTCTCATCCACACCCAGTTTCCAGGACATCCACATACTCTGAACTTCTTCAATGATACAGAGGCTTTAAATCTTTAAGAAGACATTTACATTTACTTTATAAGTAGCCTCCATGAATCTCTCTCCAAGTTTTCTTTAAAGGGGAATCAAGTGATTTGAGAAGATATGAGCATAAGAGTTTCTTTTTTCTCCATATTCTTGTCAACATTTTTTAATTTCATCTTTTCCATAAGTCATTCTAAAAGGTGAGCTTTACTTTACACTATCTGATTAGTGATTCTGAGGATTTTTTTATGTATCCATAGGCCATTTGTATATATATTTTGAGAATGGCTGTTCAGATCCTTTGCTCAATTTTAAAAATCAAATTTTTATTTTACTATTGAGTTGCTTACATCTTGGATAATAATTCATCACCAGATGTATGGTTTACAAATGCTTTGTCTTATTTTGTGGGTTATATTTCTACTTTGTTAATCATTTCTTTTGATTGGCAGAAGCATTTTAGTTTGTTGTTATTTTTAAAAGTTTGTATTTGTTTCTTATATTTAGGAGTTATAGCCAATAAAATTGTTACCCAGGTCAAGGTCATAAATTTTCCCTATGTTTTCTACTAGTAATTTTATAGTTTCTAATATCTGCTGTAAGTGTAATTTACCTTGTATTAATTTTTATATATGATATATTATGATTTGGATCTAGAATGTTCCCAAAATGTCTCAAGTACTTCCTATCAGGATAATAGGAAAGATGGCTTGAGGGCATCTCAGGAATCAGCAAGACCTCACCCTTCACAGGTATAAGAATGAAAAACTGTAAAGCTCCCATTTGAGAAAATGCTGGGCACCTGCTCATGTTTGGCCACTAAGGGACTCAGTTTTCCATGATTTGTTTCATAGTGCTGATACACCCAGGTATCAGAAGCCTTTGCAGCAATGATCCGTGGTGTTCTGGCTATTGGCCAAGCTGGTAGCATACATTAGGGTCATCTAATGTGGTGACAGTTTTGTAGACATGCTGAAAGTAAGAGTTATGGGGTCATGAAAGCTTCCAACCAGATTTCAAAGGAAGGACCAGGAGGCCAGAAAATATGCCTCTGAGAAGGTAATGAATTAAGTTGTGAGAATGTATCCAAGACTTCAGTGGAGATCCAAGGATGTTAGAGATTCCAGGAACATAGATCTTCTGCTAAGGAATCTCATAGACATTGAGCAGAGCCAACCCAAGTAAAACATATGGGATGCAACCAGCAATGCCATAGTGGCAGGGCCATCCAAGTCCTCTAGAGATGATCTCATCACACATTGCCCTGGTGCTGGACATGGAACTACAAGATTTAATGTTTGCCCTGCTGGGTTTTGCTCTTTCTTTCATTTAATGCCTTTCTATCTTGCACTTCTCCATTTTTGATTAGAAATGTTCACCCTGTGCCATTGTGTGTTGGACATTTTTAACTTTCTTTATCATTTTTATGGGGGCTCACAGCTAAAGCTTGCTTTGAGTCTCAGAGGAGATTTTGGACTGGAATGTTTTAGCAATGTTGGAACTGGTAAAAGTTTGGCAAATTGTAAAGATGGGCTAATGTATTTTGCATAATAAAATGGGCATAGGCGTTTGGAGGTCAAGGAAGAATGTTATGATTTATATTCAAAATGTCCACCAAAATTTCTTTGTGTTTGGAAGGCTATTGTATCACTAGAGCCCTTTATAAATCAGTAAATTCTTCCACTGATGAGTTCATAGCTGATTTGTTTCAAGAGATGGGGCTTGAGCAGAGGTGGGTCACTGGATATGACCTGGACTGCTATTTTCTGATCCTGGGTCCTCCCATTGCACTTTGTTTTCTGGCCAACATGGATTGAGGTTCTTTCCCTTACCTTGCACATCTGCTATGCCTTTTCTCCCTTGGAATCAACCAACCATGGCTTAAATCATATGAAACATGAGGCAACATCATTCTCTTCTAAGTTGTGAGCTTTGAATATTTTCCCCCCAGTGGTGGGAAAGTGACTAATACATGATATGAAATAATGATTCAATTTCATTTTTCTCATGAGGTATCTAGTTTTTTATTTTATTTTATTTTAACTTATTAGTACACATTCACTGTATATAATGTTTACATTCATCTTAGGGAGTAGGCATATATACTTAACATATATTAATTCTTTTAATCCACTTTCCTTCCCCTCCCTTTCATCATCTCTAGCTATATAATGATTTTGTTCATTGTGGGTAGTTGGTACCTATACACAGTACAATTGAATTTTTTCCACTTCCCTCTCTCCTCCCCTTCCCTCCTCCTTTTACCATTTGCAAAAGATCTATCTGTGTTTCCACCATCTGTCTTTCATTTTACTCTATATTTTGTTTATATTTCTGACAGAGAAACCATACACTATTTAAGCTTACTTGTCTAATTTATTTCACTTAACATTATGTTTTCAAGTTACATCCATTTTCCTGCAAATGACTCAAATCCCTCTTTACAACCAAGCAGTACTTTATTACATATATATAACACATTTTATTTATTCATTTTGTTGATAGACATATACATATGCTGCTTCCAAGATACAGCTATTATGAGTTGTGCTGCTATAAACATGTACATGCTTGTATCGCTGTAATACAATGTCTTTAACACTTTTGGAAAAGTGCCTAAAAAGGGAAAACGTGGGTCAAATAGAATTTCTATTTTTAGTTTTGTAAGAAATCTCCACACTGATTTCTATAGTGGTTGTATTAGTTACTTTCCCATCAACAATGTAGGAGAGTTTCTGTTTCACCACAGCCTCACCAGCATTTATGACCATGATGAATTAGAAGATTCTTTGTTAACACTTGTAACTCAGTATGAATTCATACTTTCTTTTCTTCATAAAACTTTAGCAGTGCTTGTAAATTAAGAAGAAAACCAAGATTGCTATTGGCCAAATCTATAAATAACCCTTGCAAAATAATTTTTAAAAAATAAGGCCAAGGAAATTAAAGAAATGCAGCATTAACACTATTTCATATCTCAACAAGATATCGATTAATATACCTTGATATCCTGGTTTCTGTTTCAAGTTATGAGGACAAAACTAGTTTTGGCTTTGATTTTGTTTTTGTGAGTTTACCTATATGTTATGATTTACATACAGATGTTTGTCTAAAGCCTTATGCAATCAGAGTAGAACCTTTGGAAAGTGATTGGATTATAGGGGCATAATAGCTGACTTGGTGTAAGAAAGTTGGGCCTGGTAGGAAGAGATGGGTCATTGTGATGTTATACCTCTCTTTCTGGCTTCTCCCTTGACATGGTGCTTCCTGTCTGTCATGAGGTGAGTAGATATTCCTCCATCATACCCCTGTTCCATGTTTTCCTCCTTCAAGACAGCTGAGAGGAGACTTTATGTAAGCCAAAATAAACCTCTCATCCTTAATTTGCAGGTATACGCTATTGGATCTTAGTGGTGAAAAAATAACTAAGGCACTATATATATGTGTGTGTCTGTTTCATTTGTTTAAAAATTGCTATTCTATCCTTAACCATTCCTCCCAGATATAACATGGATAGTTCTTAAATGTCCCCAGGAAAATTAAATAAGTCACATTAAGAAATAAGAAGGCTACACAAGGACAAAAACCACATGATCATCACAATAGATGCAGAAAAAGCATTTGACAAAATCCAACACCCATTCATGATAAAAACACTACAGAAAATTGGAATAGAAGGTCTTTATCTCAACCTGATTAAGGCTATCTATGAAAAACTAACAGCCAACATCATACTAAATGGTCAAAAACTGAAAACTTTCATGCTAAAATCAGGAATAAGACAAGGATGCCCACTATCACCACTCCTATTCAGTATTGTTTTGGAAACATTAGCCATAGCAATTAGACAAGAGAAAGAAAAAAAAGGAATAGAGATAGGAAAGGAATAAGTGAAAGTGTCATTATTTGCTGATGATATGATACTTTACATAGAAGACCCAAAACACTCAGTCAAAAGTCTTCTAGACCTAATTGACAGATTCAGTAGAGTAGCTGGATACAAGGTCAACACTCAAAAATCAATAGCCTTCTTATATGCAAATAGCAGACCCATTAAGAGAGAAATTGAGGAAATAATTCCTTTTACAATAGCATCTAAAAAATGAAATATCTAGGAATCAACCTAACAAAGAAAGCAAAGGCCTCTACACTGAAAACTACAGCACTCTGAAGAAGGAAATTGAAGAGGATATAAGAAAATGGAACGATATCCCTTGTTCCTAGGTAGGAGGAACCAATATAGTGAAAATGTCAATACTTCCAAAACTACTATATAGATTCAATGCGATGCCAATTGAAATTACAACAATATACTTCACAGAACTAGAGAAAACAATCTAAAAATTCATTTGGAAACAGAAGAAACGTAGAATAGCAAAAGCAATTCTAGGCGACAGAGACATGGCTGGGAGTATCACAATCCCCAACTTAAAACTATACTACAAAGCTACTGTGATAAAAACAGCATGGTACTGGCAAAGAAATAGCTCTGAAGATCAGTGGAATAGATTAGAAGATGCAGAAACAACTCCAGTCATACTCAGTCACCTTATCTTTGAAAAAGGAGCCAATCTCCCTCATTGGAGGAAAGATAGCCTATTTAATAAACGGTATTGGAAAAACTGGATTTCAACCTGTCAGAGATTAAAATTAGACCCATAACTATCACCACGCACTAAACTAAGATCGAAGTGGATTAAAGGTCTAAATATTAAGACAGAAAAACTAAACTTGCTGGAAGATAAGTTAGGTAGAACTCTTGATGACATTGGCATGGGAAAAGACTTTATGAACAAATTTTCAGTAGCACAGGAGCTAGCACAAAGAATCAACAACTGGGATCTCATCATATTAAAAAGCTTCTGCACTGGAAGAGAAACTACCAACAGAACTAAGAGACAACCTGCAATGTGGGAAGAAATATTTAGCAGCTGTAGCTCAGACAAAGGACTACTATCAAGAATATATAAAGAACTGAAAAAAATCAGACCTCTCAAATTCAAAGACCCAATTTAAAAATGGGCATCCGAAATGAACAGACATTTCTCAGACAAAGAAGTAAAAACAGCAAATAAATATATGAAAAAATGTTCAACATCACTGGTCAATAGAGAGAGGCAGATGAAAACAACACTGAAATTCCACCTCACCCCACAAAGAATGGCTGCTACCAAGAAATCAACGAATAACAAATGTTGTCAGGGGTGTGGAGAGAAAGGAGCCCTTTTCCATTGTTGGTGGGAATGTAGATTGCTGCAACCACTGTGGAAATCAGTATGGAGATACCTCAAAGAACTAGGACTACAGGTCTCATTTTACCCAGCTATTCCCCTGCTGGGGATCTTCCCCAAAGAATTAAAAGAATCTTACCACAGCGATACATGTGCACCTATGTTTATAGTGGCACAGTCTGTAATAGCTAAAGCTTGGAAACAGGCCAAGTGCCCATCAACTGGAAACTGGATAAAGAAGATGTGGGTTTTTTTAATAAAATGGAGTACTATTCAGACATAAAGAATGAGAAACTAGAGAGATTTATAGCTAAATGGATGTATATTGAGGCCATACTCTTAAGTGAAATAAATAGGGCACACATGTGTAAATACCAAATAGTTTCTCTAGTGTGAGAAATTAAAAGTGTAAATAAAGATGAAAATGATTAAAATGAATAATTGATAATTTGAAATAAGAAAAGGTCCAAGGGTTTGGGGATGGTGGAAGGGAAAGGGGAAAGGTAAGAAGTGAAAGAAAAAATTATGAGGAAAAAAAATGGAATCAAACTCTGTGTAAATAGGAAAGGGTGGTGGGGGTGAAGGGTGCACAGGTAACGGGTGAAAAAATAAAAACTAAGATACATCATGTTCTGGTACAAATACCCAATGATAAATGTAAATGTATTTTATACCTAAAATGTACCAATAAGTATATATATATATATATATATATATATATATATATATATAAAATGATATAAGAAGGCTAAAGGAAGAAAACTAGAGCACTGATAATGAAACATTTAAAAAGACAATGTGCTTTATCAAATTAGTTTATATTTTAGTACATCTTTTAGTCAGTTTTCCATAATAGTGATAATGGAGGTAGGGCATGGCAGTGCTGGCTGGAGAAGCAAGGTAGACCTGTTATTTACAGGAACCCAGGTCAATGCCCTGACTCCACGTGTGGAATTTCTCTCAGGATCCCAGGAAATGTGGATGGCATAAAGGAGACCACAAGCCACCAGGAGCCCGATATGGGGACTCTTCACGGGACTGCCTCTTCTAGTTGCAGGGTGCGCTTTTATTTTTGCTTTTACCTTCTTTTTCTCTTCTCTTACCTTTTCACCCCCCATTTTAAAAATAAACTTTTGGCACTGGTTTTGGCTTGACTGGTCCAATTCTTTGTTCAAGAAAAGTCGGTCCTGGAATACTTTTGTTTGGGGAGCCATTTTCAAAGTAACTACCTGACAACAACAGGAAGATGTCTAATTTCACCTGAATTAGAATTAGCTACTGTCTATCCAGTCCAGTTATAGAAATGCTATGGTTTTATTTTCATATATTTAAATAGTAAGAGTTATTTTAATTGTAATAACTTGTTTTTGAACACTTTCTCCTCTGAATTCCTTTTCCCTTTTATTTTTCCTGAAAGCCTCTTCCCTGTTTCCATTGCTTATCTTCACCTTCCTCTCTTTCTATGATTTATAATTTTTTCCTGGAGTTATCATTTCCACCTAACTTCCTCTCTTTCATCTACTTCATTTCCACTCTTATTCTCATACTTTTCCCCCTTAACTATTCATTTTTATCTTTCTCATACTTTTTAAAAATTTACATTTCCTTTCTGTTTTAGGGGAAGAAGAGTATGAGCCATTTGGGGATAAAGTAGTGAGAGAAAAAAACCCTTTAACCTCTCCTCACCTGAAAATAATTGAAAATCTTTAAGAAATGACAGATTTGAATTGTATTCTATATTGAGGTTTGTCAAGGTCAGAAATCTTGGCTGAAATTTTTCTTGCTTAAAGTAGGAGAATGAAAATACCAACCTGCCATGTCTTTGCTTTGAATATAATCTCAACATGCTTGCTTTTAGGATATTTGAATTGTTTAATATAAGTCCCTAATTGGAATTTTACAAGTGTAGTACATTTTTTATTGTGCAAAATCATCTTCATTTCCCAGCATTAAATGGTTATAAATATATCTGCCTGTAAGTATGATCCAATCCCTTTCTCACAATAGATACTAAATTTGACTATCATTCAGGGGCACTTTCTCTAATGTGAAAACTACAAATGAAAACTGAATCATCATCTACTATGTCCCACTTAAATTCTGAACACTGTCCGGGCAACTGTTAATGGATTATAAATTAAAGAAAAATTTCTATGTCCCCAACCTATATTTTAATGTTTTGTTGACTCCCTTTATCCATAAGTGATAAGAAAAAAAATTATTTCACCTGAGCTTAGTAGTATTAATGATACCAACTTCTTTTAGGCAGTGAAAGTTTTGATACCATTAAAGAATAATATATATATATTATTAAATAAAACGTTAAAGTAGAATACATTTGAAGAACCTAGGAACACTAGGAAAAAATATTTATGCAAAAATCTTTTAGAAATAAAACTCTGAACTGTGTAACAATTTCCAAAGAAGTATAAAACTTGAAAACAATCAAAAGTTTGAGTAAAATGTAGCAACTCATATAAAATATTAGCACATTCAAAATAAGATGAAAACATCAATATTTTTGTCTTCATGATTTGATGAGAATATTTCCTACAAATATTTTTTAAAATTCATAGTAAAAGAAGTGATGGCAAGGCCTTTTCCAAGGATTAAACTAGAGTACTGATAAATAATATGCCAAGTATAAAAAGTCACCCTTGTCTGAACTTGTCACAGTGTTAAAAATAGAGAATTGTTCTAGTTTAGGAAATAAATCATATAGCAAATGCAATAAATTTGCTTTTTTATCCTACAACTGGTCTTCCTTTATAGTGCTACAGCCTCAGAAATATATTCTTTTGTTTTATCATTGCTATACTTGTACATATATATCTAGTATCTTCTCTTTTAAACAATATTAGTTTTCTAAAAGGGGAAATGAAGCTGTTGTGTGTTTATGAACTTCAAGAAGACCCGCAGGGCAAGGAGTATTAACAAAAATCAGTATATCAGTTTCTGAAGTACTTTCTTCATTTCTGAGGCAATTTAACTCTCTTAGGTAGGCAGGCCAGAATCAGGAGAGGGCGTAGAATTTCTGCAAGGATACTGACTTAGTGGGGCAAGACTCTGGGAAATTTTTATATGGTTCATTTAAGTAAAGGAGGAAACAGAACATGTTGAGGCATTTATCAAACAGTTTTTGACCTCCTGAGCTTATATATTTCAGGCATGGAAAATTAGAGTGAGTCCAACAACAGAACTAACACTAAACACTAGTAAAAATATAACTAAATACCAGTTAAATAGTAAAATATAATTTGAGAAGTGACAATAAATGTTATGAAGAAAACAAAAGACCAAAGGGGATAAGGAAAACTGTGGTGAATGACTGCAATCCTAATATTAGTGACAACATGAAGCTTCCACAAGAGGGTGATCCTTGGCCTAAGACTCCATGGAGACAAGGAATTGAGCCATGGCATTAGGAAGGCAGGGGCATGAGAGTGGTGTCTGGTGAAGAGTGAGAGCAAACATTGCAATGTGGCAATGGGCCTGGGGAGTGTGAGAGATAAACGGAGGCCAATAACCCTGGACTGAAGAGAACGAGAGCATGATAGGCTTCCAAAATAACCGGGGGTTATATCTATTGAGATTGATGCAAATACTATTCAAGAAGATAAAAATGTTAGATAGATTTGGTGGAAATTTCCAATATGATGGAGTAATCTGTTTATTTGTACCTCGTTAAAATTCTTCATTAGCATTCATCATTGTAACCCTGACAGCATCTTCATCTCTCTTTGCTTATTACATGTCTTTCAGCAAAACACAGTAACTTTAGACTTTCAAATGTATAATGAAAATACTGTATAATGCAAATACTACATAATTCCAATATACATCCTGCTTCATATCCACACTAATAGTTACACACTTGAAATCGCCACATAAATGTACTGACAGCACATAAACACTCCACATAACTCGCATGAAGTTCATAATCTTCCTTCCAGCCCTACCGCCTTAGTAAATGAAATGTCCATTGCTATAGAAAATCCTTTTTATCTAGGTCAATATTCATTTTTTAATTCCTTTTATTTTCAGAATCTAGATTTTAGTAGAGTTCATTCTACTATTAATAGAATTATGCGTTTTCCCCACCTCTTTTTCAGCTGAGAAGTCAATGTGACTAAATTCTGATCAAGTAGATCTCAGCCACAGTGTTATGTGGATCTACATATTTCAAGTGAACCATTCAGTCTGTACTATTGCTGTTACTTCACCTTCTTGCAATGATGATGTTATAAATGAAATTTTTGAACCATGGGGTGAAAGTTTGAAGACAAAAGTGGTATGGTAGGACACTGGAATGGAAAGATGGAAAGTTTGTTTCATTCATGATATTGTAGAATTACTGGACCAGTTGTAAAGTGCTTATGACCTAATTTATTTCATGTAATAGAAAAATATGCTTTTCTTTACCATAATTTTCATGTTATAAGGAGCTGACCTTATTTGAGAGATACAATGATTCTTGTACTGGCCCATATTTAGAATCATCTTTATTCTGACATAATTCACTCCATCTAATTCTGAAAGATAACTGCCATTTTCTTTTAATTTTTAAATATTTAATAATTTGTCACTTCTGTAAGTACATTTCCTGCTCTCAGCATATAGAATTTAGAAGACTAAAAATCTTTTCTTATAGATGCCTATCGTGAATTGGAAAATATAGTATCCCTAAACACTGTTCTATTCACTTTACTTCCTTAGTTAACGTTGGTTGGTCATTTCATTTCATTATCATAACTTTTAACGTTTATTTCTAAGACAGTTGCTATCTATGTTTTTAGAATCAATTTTTTGGTTGTATCTTCTCCCATTTACCTCATATCTTACTTGCAAATGAATCATAGAGATATGTTTCGATACTGAAGGTAGAAGACATGTTTCAGAGCCCTTGTTATCTTGCCAATGCATCATATCAATGCCCATGTTGTCTTTATTTTTATTTTCTTCAGAATATTAGCAAGGTGTGATGAAAGAAATTCATGTGTCTACAAAATTAAGCACACACAAGTTGGAATCTTGTATTAAAGGTTTCTTACAAGTTTGAACCTAGAAAATGTTCTGCAATATATTTGAATATCAGTTTTTTTAATCATCAAAATGTTAGCAAATTATGTTGTCTTCATAGATACTGACTAAAAAAAATAAAGAGATAATGTTATTCTAGGGTTTCAGCCATGAAGAAATAAGTAGAAGAGAATTTATCCCTCTACATTCAAAATATAACATTAGGAATACTGTGTATGTAATAACTGTTTTTAGACATTGGAAAGAGATCTACTGTGATACTGGTTAGTAGGGAAACAATCCTGGTACATTCTGTTCTCAGGTACATCCCAGACAAAGAAACAGGTGAAGCATCCCAAG
Organism: Heterocephalus glaber; assembly: GCF_053883595.1. Taxonomy (NCBI): domain Eukaryota; kingdom Metazoa; phylum Chordata; class Mammalia; order Rodentia; family Bathyergidae; genus Heterocephalus; species Heterocephalus glaber. The sequence goes on from NW_028258372.1 coordinate 28,939,089, forward strand.
AAGATCATGGCAGTCTTTCTAAATTGAGATAGAACAAAGATCAGGGATTCTGAAGTGACTGAAAATATATACAGAACTGTTGTACCATAATAAAATAGCACAAAATAATATAAAACAGAATATTTGGGTAGTGTTAAGAGAAGATGACAAAAGGCTTCTATACACATGAAAAATGTTTGATTTCCTTATTAATCAAGGAAATATAAGCAACCCATAGTGAGATACCACTGTAAGTACACTGCAGTGTCAGCATTAAAAAGCCTTACGATTCTAAACTTTAAAGATGTTTGGAAACATTGATGCACCCATGTATTGAAAGGGAGAACATGAAATGATAACATCAATTTTCAAACCTTTTGGTAGTTTCTTATAAAATTAAAACATACACATACTATATGACCTAGCAATTTCACCCCAGGCTATCTACCCAGGAGAAATGAGTATATATTTCTACACTAAGTCTTTTGCACTGAATTTTATGGCAACTTTTCTATAACAGCTCCAAACAAGAAATAACTCAAAACTAGAAAAATAATCCATCAAATGTTGAAATGGTAAGAGTATTCAGATAATTGGATACATTTGTGTAATTGTAATGTAACAATGAAGAGTGAGAGTCAAAAACTATATACTGAGTAATTGAAAGCTAGACCAAAATGAGTAGTTGGTATATGATCACATTTGGATGAAGGTCTAGTAAAGACAAACCTAATTTCTAGTGGTAGCTGCAGATAAATCTTGTCTATGACTAAGGGTAGAAGGCAAAACTTGACTGACAAGGAGTACAGAAAAACCTTTTGGAACAATGTAGGTATTAAGTATTTTACTTGTGGATGTGGTAATAATGTGCTTTATTGATATATATGAGTATATACATCCACCAAAATTTCCTAAGCTGTACAGATAAATGTTTATATTTTATTGCATGTAAATTATATCTAATTAAAATCACTTTTGTATAAACAAAACAGATTAAGACTTGTATTTTTTTGAAAGCCATTTAAGTGTGATTTTTGTGGCAAATATTGCTTGATTTCCACAGGCTGTGTGAAAAACTGTCCTTTGGTTCTCAAACAACATGCGTTCCTAGATTATTGTACAGCATGTAGCCCACCTGCATCAGGAGAGTGCACAACACAGTAGATACTGAACATGTAATTTTTTAATGAATATTTTAAGATGCCTCTCAGCTATATAAAATAGTCAGATACTGATTATAATGACACATTTACATTTTTTCCCATTAAGTTTATTGGTACATTTTAGGTATAAAATACAGCAACATTCATCGTGAGAATCTTGTACCATTACATGAGTATCTCGATTCTTATTTTTTCCCCTTCCCCTGCCCTCCCTTCACCCCCTCCACCTTTCCCTATTTGCAAAGACTGTTTCCATTTTTTTCCTTTTCTCATATTTTTTCTTTTCCCTTTTTTTCCTTTCCCCTACCCCTCCCACTTCCCCTGCACCTTTAGATCTTTACTTACTGTTAAACAATATCAATTATACATTTTTAAAATTACAATATCAAGATCTAGGAGACATTACCACAGATTTTACAGAATTTAAAAGGATATAGAAAGTATATTACAAAAATCTATTTTGAAATAAATTTGACAACTTCTAAGAAGTACTTTGGAAGACAAATTAATGAAAGTAATTCTGGAGGAAATATAAAATTTGAAGAGCACCTATTGAAGAAAGTATATTCCTAATTTGAAAACCTACCTATATGACAACAGCAGGCTCATATACATTTCACCTGATAAATTATATCAAACAATTAAAGCAGAAAAAGAAGGAACACTTCTCCCCTCATTTTAGGAGCTTAATATTGTGCTAATCCTAAAACTGGATAAAGATAATAGAAGAAAAAAGTATAAACATAGATAGAAATTTGTTTAACAAAACAAACTCTTAGAAGTCAGATCTGGCAGTATGTAGAAAGTGGTTTTGTTATAGGGATAGCAGTGTTGGTTCAGCATTGGAAGATCCACCCCCAAAAGTCATCATTTTGAAAGAGGAAAGGAAAAAGCCATATGATCCTGTCACTAGTTGGAGAAAAAGTATTAGACTAAATTCTACAGCTGTTCATGGTAAAAGCTATCAGGAGACTAGAAGTAGAACAGAACCTTCTCAACAGATTATAAAGACATGTACTCCATACTTCCAGAGAGAACGCCTTATACGAATGGAGAAGATACAATGCTTTCTCCTTAAGGTGGGGAACAAGGGCAGATATGCTTGCTCTTTATCTGTCCATTAAACTTTGAAACCTAGTCCCTACCAAAATAGTCTGGCAATAAAATGACACAATTAGGATAGGATTGGCAAGATAGAAGCAAAATCTTTAAATGTAGGTGAAATGATCATCTACAGAGAAAATACTAAGAAATCAATCTCTAGGAGATCCTAGAACTTGTATTAGAATTTAGCAGGATTAGAAAACACAAGGTATATATAAAAATTCAGGTCTGTGTATACTTGCTATAAATGAAGAATTGGATATTGAAATTTAAAAGTTATGTAGGAGTACAAAGGACCTAGAAAAGTTAAAAAAAATCAATGTTGGAAGACATTTAGTACCTAATTTTAAGACTTCTTCTAAAGCTACAGTAATCATGATTAATAAATCTAGAGAGGACACAGATAAAAGAATAGAGGATCCGAGGAACATGTTGGAATCTCAACATAGGAAACAAATGGAATCCATAAAACAGATGCAAACAGATTTCTAGGAGATTAAAAACTCCTTCGAAAGTCTGCGCAGCAGAATGAACCAAAGTGAAGATACAATTTCAGATATAGAAGAAAAGATTACAATTAGTGACCAGGAAAAGAAAAGTTGCTTTAAAATTGTAAAACAACATGAGAAATCAATCCAGCAGGTGCTAGACAATTCAAAGAAGAATAACATAAAACTGATTGGAATCAATGAAGAAAGAGGAGAGAGTGCAGATGACATAAAAAAACTGTTCACAGAAGTGATGGCAGAAAACTTCCCAAGCAGGGGAAAAGAACTTGACATACAGATAAGTGAGGCATATAGGACTCCAAATAGCCTTGATCAAAAAAATCTACACATAGGCATATAATAGTTAGGATTCCAGAAACCCAACAGGAGAACAAAATTCTACAAGCAGTGAGAGAAAAGAAACAAATCACATACAAAGGAAAGCCCAGCAGAATCACAGCAGACTTATCAATGCAAACCCTTAAGGCAAGAAGAGCTTGGAGTGATTTATTTCAAGCACTGAAGGAAAACAGCCTCTGACCCAGATTGATGTACCCTGCAAAACTATCTTTCAAAATGGATGGAGAAATAAGATGCTTTCATGATAAAGAGCACCTAAGAAACTTCATGAATATGAAACCAGCACTCCAAAAAATTTTAGACAATACCCTAGAAAAAAACAATGAGGATCACAACCCCAGGAAACCCAGCAGAATGAATCCATTGGGTGTGACAAATTAAATGCAAAGGGGGAGAATCCAACAAAAAGAAAAAGTCGTGACAAGGCTTTTAAAACTTTTAACTTCATCTCCCTAATGAGTGTATAATCCAACTTGTTATTGTACTGATTAGTATTTTTCTGATTCTAGAATTACACACCATTCCTTGTGCTATACTGGCTATTTATCATCTTCTTATGTCTACATTTTAATTGGGTTGTCTATTAATGAGCTCTAAGAATTCTTTATATATTCTGCTCATAGGTTATATGCATTGTAAATATGGTCTGTTTAAGGACTACTTTTCATTTTAATGATGTTATTTAAAGTTCTAAATTTTGATGGAATCTCATTTATCAATTTTTTCTTTTATACATCATGTTTTTTGTATCCTAGGTAGTTCTTGCCTACCCTTAATTCATAAATATTTTCCCTTATAATTTCTTCTTAAAGTTTTATACTTTTAGGCTTTCATACTTAGGTTCATAGATCCCTTCAAGTTATTTTTATGTATGGAAATAAAGGGTTGAGGTTAATTTTTTATATACAGATACCAGGTGTTCTATTGCCATTTGCTGAAAACACTATCTCTTCCTCGGCTCCTGGATTGAGTTTATATTCTATAAAATGCTAATGTTAAATAATCTTTCAAAACTCAGTGGACCATATATGTGCGATTCTATTTCTAGATTCTCTGTTTTATTCCAATGATCTATATGTCTTTCCTTACACATTTACATTTTTTAAAATAAGAATCTCACAGACATAGCTAGGTGAACATGTCAGTATGCTGAAAACAACAAAAAAAAACAGATGAAGGTTTAAACACATGCAGATTCTTGGAGAATCAACAACCATTTAGTAACAGTATAGGCCATTAATGGACAAGCCATAGAATCTGTGTGTCTTACTACTCATTCCTGCTTGTTGAGTCTTCCTACCATCTAAAGATCATTTATTTCTTATTTACATCCAAGAGATGTATGACTAATTAAATGTATCTTAATTTGACTAAAAAATTTCAAAACAGGTTATCTTAGAGGTGGCTAGAAAAATCATGGGCCTGATATTGGAGGTAAATTGGATATCCTCAATCTACTTGGCTGGATTATATTGGTCATTTAATTTTTGCTTAAATACTTTTATTGGTACATTTTAGGTATACAATACATTTACATTTATCACTGAGTGCTTGTACCTGTACATGACATATCTTGGTTCTTATTTTTTTCCCATTACCTGTGAGCCCTTCACCCCCTCCAGTCTTCCCTACTTACATAGATTTCATTCCAATGTTTTCTTTTCTCATAATTTTTCCTTTCCCTTCTTTCTTTTCCCCTTCCCTTCGCACCACCCATACACATTTGGAGTTTTTCCTATTTCAAATTATAAATTATTCATTTTAATCCTTATTTACACTTTCAGTTTCTCACACTAGAGAAACTATTCCGTATTTACACATGTGTATCCTATTTATTTCACTTAAGAGTATGGCCTCAATATACATCCATTTAGCTATAAATGTCCTTAGTTTATCATTCTTTATGGCTGAGTAGTAATCCATTTTATAAAAAAAGCACATCTTCTTTATCCAGTTTCCAGTTGATGGGCACTTGGGCTGTTTCCAAGCTTTAGCTATTACAAACTGTGCCATTATAAACATGGGTACACATATATCACTGTGGTATGATTCTTTTAATGCTTTTAGGAAGATACCCAGCAGGGGAATAGCTGGGTCAAATGGGACCTCTAGCCCTAGTTCTTTGAGGTATCTCCATACTGATTTCCACAGTGGTTGCAACAGTCTGCACTCCCACCAACTATGAAGAAGGGTTCCTTTCTCCCCACACCCTTGTCAGCATTTGTTATTCATTGATTTCTTGATAGCAGCCATTCTTTCTGGAGTGAGGTGGAGCCTCAGTGTTGTTTTCATCTTCATCTCTTGAATGACCAGTGATGTTGAACATTTTTTCATATATTTATTTGCTGTTTTTACTTTTTTGTCTGAGAAATGTCTGCTCATTTCAGATGCCCATTTTTGAATTGGGTCTTTGAATTTGGGGGATCTCATTTTTTTCCATCCTTCATATATTCTAGATAGTAGCTCTTTGTCTGAGGTACAGCTATTAAAATTTATTCCCAGATTGTAGGTTGTCTCTTAGATCTGTTGGTTGTTTTTCTTGCAGTTCAGGAGCTTTTTAATAAGATGAGATCCCAGTTGTTGATTATTTGTGCTAGTTCATGGGCAACTGTCATTTTGTTCATGAAGTCTTTTCCTATGCCAATGTCCTCAAGAGTTTTACCTATTTTCTTTTCAGCTGGTTTAGTGTTTCTATTTTAAGGTTTAGTTTTCCAGCTGGTTTAGTGTTTCTGTTTAAGATTCTGTTTAATCCACTTCTATCTTAATTTAGTGCATGATGATAGGCATGAGTCTAGTTTTAATCTTTGGCAGGTTGAAATCCAGTTTTTCAAACACCATTTATTAAATAGGCTATCTTCCCTCAATGAGGGTGATTGGCTCCTTTGTCAAAGATGAGGTGGCTGAGTATGTCTGAAGTTGTTTCTGCATTTTCTAATCTATTCCACTGATCCTCAGGTCTGTTTCTTTGCCAGGATCATGCTGTTTTTGTCACAGTAGATTTGTAGTATAGTTTCAAGTTGGGGATTGTGATACCCGCTGCCATGTCTCTGTTACCTAGAATTGCTTTTGCTATTCTAGGTCTCTTCTGGTCCCAAAGGAAGTTTTTGATTGTTTTATCTAGTTCTGTGAAGTATATTGTTGAAATTTCAATCAGCATTGCATTAAATCTATACAGCAGTTTTGGAAGTATGGCCATTTTCACTATATTGGTTCTTCCTACCCAGGAACAAGTCATGCCTTTCCATTTTCTTATATCCTCCTCAATCTCCTTTTTCAGAGTGCTGTAGTTTTCAGTGTAGAGGTCTTTAGCTTCCTTTGTTAGGTTGATTCCTAGATATTTCATTTTTTTTGGATGCTATTGTAAAAGGAATTGTTTCCCTAATTTCTCTATCAGTGAGTCTGCTATTTGTGTACAAGAAGGCTATTATATTTTGAATGTTTACCTTGTATCCAGCTACTCTGCTGAATCTGTCAATTAAGTCTACCCATCTTTTGGCATAGTTTTTGGGGTCTTCTATGTAAAGTATCATATCGTCAGCAAATAATGACAATTTCACTTCTTCCTTTCCTATCATTATTCCTTTTATTTCTTTCTGTTTTCTAATTTCCGTGGCTAATGTTTCCAGAACTATATTTAACAGGAGGGGTGATAGTGGGCATCCATGTCTTGTTCCTGATTTTAGCATGAAAGTTTTCAGTTTTTGACCATTCAGTATGATGTTGGCTGTTAGTTTTTCATAGCTAGCCTTAATCAGGTTGAGATAAAGACCTTCGATTCCAATTTTCTGTAGGGTTTGTATCATGAAGGGGTGTTGAATTTTGTCAAATGCTTTTTCTGCATCTCATGAGATGATCATATGGTTTTTGTCCTTGACTCTGTTAATATAGTGTTTTATATTTATTGATTTAGAAATGTTGAACCATCCTTGCATCCTCTGGACAAATCCAACTTGGTCAGGGTGTATGATCTTCTTGATGACATTCTGTTTGCCAGTACCTTGTTGAGGATTTTTGCATCTATGTTCACTTGGGAGATTGGTCTGTAATTTTCTTTTTATGTTGGGTCTTTCCCTGGTTTTGGAATCAAAGTAACACTGCTTCCATGAATGAATTCGGAAGCCTTGTTTCCCTTTCAATTTCATTGATAAGTTTAAAGAGTAATGGTGATAGTTTTTCTTTAAATGTCTTGTAGAATTCAGCAGTGAAGCCACTGGGACTGGGGCTTTTCTTTGTTGGTAAATTTTTTATTACATTTTCAAGTTTACTCATTGTAATTGGGGTGTTTAGAATTTCTATATCTTCTTCATTTAACTTTGGCATGTACGGAATACATAACTTCATATGTATCTAGGAACCTGTCCATTTCTTCTCTGTTTTGCATTTTATTAGAATACAGGTTCTAGACATAGGTATTGATGATCCTCTCGATTTCTGCTGGGTCTGTCATGACTTCACATTTTCCACGTTAGTTGCTTGGATTTGAGCCTTTTCTCTCCTTTTTTTTTTTTGCTAAGGTTGGCTAAAGGTTTATCAATTTTATTTATTTTTTCAAAAAATCAAAACTTTGATTCATTAATTTTTTGTATCATTCTCTTAGTCTCCATTGCACTGGTTTATGCTCTGATCTTTATAATTTCCTTTCTTGTATGAGTTTTGGGTTTGTTCTTCTCTTCTTTTTCTTGGAGCTTGAGGTTCTGCATTTGGTTACTTATCTGAGTTCTCTCTGTTTTCCTAATATGGGCATTCACTGCTATGAATTTCCCACACAGAACTGCTTTCATTGTGTCCCATAGATTCCTGTATGTTGTACTGGAATTATCATTTACTCGTAGAAACTGTCTAATTTCTTCTTTAATTTCCTCTGTGACCCATTGGTTCTTCAGGAGGGTGTTATTCAGTTTCCATGTGTTTGTGGGGGTTTTTCAGTTTCTTATGTTATTGATCTCCAATTTTATTGCACTATGGTCTGATAATATACAGGGGATAACTTCAATTCTTTTACATTTACTTAGACATTTCCTATGAGCTAGCATGTGGTCTGTTTTGGAGAAGGAACCGTATGCAGCTGAAAAGAATGTGTATTCTGATTTTGTGGGGTGAAACACTCTGTAGCCATCTATTAAGTCCATTTGTTCAATAGCTTGTTTCAGTTTTAGAATTTCGTTGTTAATTTTGTGTCTAAATGATCTGTCAATTTGTGGTAGTGGGGTATTGAAGTCCCCCACTACAATTGTTTTAGTGCTTATTTGGTTTTTCATGTCCATTAATATTTGTTTTGTATAGTTGGGGGCATTCATATTTGGTGCATATATATTTAGGATTGTAATCTCTTCCTCTTGGGTGTGGTGACCATCTTTGTCTCTCTTAATTCGTTTTGGTTTGAAATCTACTTGTCCACAAATAAGTTTGCTATCCCTGCTTTTTTCTGGGTGCCTGTGACATGGAGAACTGTTTTCCATCTTTTTACTTTCAGTCTAAGAATTTCTTTTTGAGTTAGATGTGTTTCTTGTATACAGTATATCGCTGGATTTTGCTTCTTAATCCATTCTGTCAATCTATTTGTTTTTTTTTCCTAATCAAGTTTGTTTTGTATATCCTTTTATTGGTACATTTTAGTTGTACAATATAATGACATTCATCATTGGAGATATGCACCTTTGCATACTCTCTTGGTTCTTATTATTTCCCCCTTCCCCCACCCTCCCTTCAACACCTCCATCCCTCCCTATTTACAAAGACTTTGTTTCCAGTTTTTCGTTTTCTTATATTAATTCCATTCCCTTCTCTCCTTTCCCCTAACCCCCCACTTCCCCCTCCTCTTTGCCCCTTTTCATCCTATTTCACATTATTGATTATACATTTTAGTCCTTATTTACACTTGCAGTTTCTCACACTGTGAAACTATTCAGTATTTACACATGTGTGTCCTATTTACTTAAGAGTATTGCCTCAATGTGCATCCATTTAGCAATAAATGTCTCTAATTTCTCGTTTTTGATGGCTGAGTAGTACTCCATTTAAAAAAAAACAACAACACATTTTCATGATCCAGTCTCCAGCTGTTGGGCATTAGGGCTGTTTCCAAGCTTTAGCTATTAGAAATTGTGCTGCTATGAACATGGGTGCACATATATCACTGTGGTATGATTCTTTTAATTCTTTGGGGAAGATACCTAGCAGGGAAATAGCTGGGTCAAATGGGACTTCCAGTCCTAGTTCTTTGAGGTATCTCCATACTGATTTCCACAGTGGTTGCACCAGTCTACACTTCCACCAGCAGTGGAGCAGGGTTCCCCTTTCCCCACAGCCCTACCAACATTTGTTGTTGGTTGATTTCATAAGAGCAGCCATTCTTTCTGGAGTGAGGTGGAATTTCAGATTTGCTTTCATTTGCATCTCTCGAATGACCAGTGATGTTGAACATTTTTTCGTATGTTTATTTGCCATGTCTACTTCTTTGTGTGGGAAATATCTGTTCATTTCAGAAGACTATTTTTTGATTGGTTGTTTAAATTTGGGAGGTCTGATTTTTTTTAAATTCTTTATAGATTAGAGATAGTAGACTTTTGTCTGACAGACCACTGGTGAAAATATTTTCCCACATTGTAGGTTGTCTCTTCACACTGCTGGTGGTTTCTCTTGCTGTGCAGAAGCTGTTTAGTAAAAAGAGATACCACTTGTTGATTGTTTGTGGTAGTTCATGGGAATCTGAGGTGTTGTTCATAAAGTCTTTTCCTACCCCAATGTCTTGAAGAGTTCTACTTAACCTCTATTCCAGCCGGTTCAGTGCTTCTGTTTTTATATTTAGACCTGTAATCTATTTTGATTTCAGATCAGTACATGGTGAGAGATATAGGTCTAGTTTTAGTCTTTGGCAAGTTGAAACCCAATTTCTCCAGCACCATTCATTAAAGAGACTATCTTTCCTCTAGCAAGGGTGTTTGGCCCCTTCATCAAAGATGAGGTGGCTGAGTGTGTCTGGAGTTGTTTCTGCATCTTCTAATCTGTTCCACTGGTCTTTGGGTCTGTTTCTTTGCTAGTACCATGCTGCTTTTATCACAGTAGCTTTGTAATATAGTTTCAACACAGGGATTGTAATACCCCCTGCCTTGTCTCTGTACCTAGAATTGATTTTGCTATTCTGTGTCTCTTCTTGGTGCAAATGAATTTTTGGATTGTTTTTTCAAAGTCTAAGAAGTATGCTGCTGGGATTTCAATTGGGATTGCATTGAATCTGTATAGGAATTTTGGAAGTATAGCCATTTTCACTATTTTGATCCTTCCTACCCAGGAGCAAGGGATGTCTTTCCATTTTCTGATATCCCCATTCGATATCTTTTTTCAAAGTGCCATAGTTTTCAGAGAAGAGGTCTTTGATTTCTTTCATTAGGTTGATTCTTAGGTATTTCAGTTTTGGGGATGCTATTGTGAAAGGAATTATTTGTCCTATTTCTCTCTCAGTGAGTCTGTCATTGGTGTAGAGGAAAGCTATTGATTTTTTGTGTGTTGACCTTGTAACCAGCTACTTGAGTGAATTTGGTTATTAAGTCTAGAAGACTTCTGGTGGAGTTCTTGGGGTCTTCTATATACACTATCATGTCATCTGCAAATAATGACAATTTGACCCTTTCATTTCCTCTCTTTATTCCTTTTATTTCTTTCTCTTGTCTAATTGCTGTGGCTAATGTTTCCAAAACTATGTTGAACAGGAGTGGTGATAGTGGACATCCTTATCTTGTTCCTGATTTTAGTGTGAAGGATTTCAATTTTTGACCATTTAGTATGATATTGGCTGTTGGTTTTTCATAGATGGCTTCTATAAGATTGAAGTAGAGACCATCTATTCCAATTTTTTGTAGGGTTTTTATCATAAATGCATGTTGGATTTTGTCAAATGCTTTTTCTACATCTATTGACATGATCATATGGTTTTTGTCCCTGGCTTTATTGATATAGTGAATTACATTGATTGATTTGCATATGTTGAGCCATCCCTGCATCCCTGGGATGAATTCCACTTGGTCAGGGTGTATGATGTTCTTGATGATCTTCTGCATTCTGTTTACCAGTATCTTATGAAGGATTTTTGCATCTATGTTCATTAGTGAGATTGGCCTCTAGTTCTCTTTTTCAGTTGGGTCTTTCTCTGCTTTGAGGATCAAGGTGATGTTTGCTTCCAGGGATGATTTTGGGAGTATCGCTTCCCTTTCAATTTCTTTGAAGAGTTTAAACGGTAGTGGCAGTAGTTCCTCTCTAAATGTCTTATAGAATAAATCGGTGAAGCCATCAGGACCCAGGCTTTTCTTGGTTGATAAGTTTTTAATTACATTTTCAATTTCATTGGTTGATATTGGGTTGTTTAGAATTTTTAGGTCTTCTTCATTTAACTTTGGTAATTCATAGGTATCTAAAATCTGTCCAATTCTTCTGTGTTTTCCATCTTATTGGCGTATAGGTTCTGGAAGTAGGTATTGATGATTCTCTGGATTTCAGCTGGGTCTATTGTAATTTCACCCTTTTCATTCCTAATTGCATGGGTTTGGGCCTTTCTTTCCTTTTGCTGATAAGATTGGCTAAGGGTTTGTCAATTTTGTTGATTCTTTTGAAGAACCAACTATTGACTTCATTGATTTTTTTGTATCGGTCTCTTAGTCTTCATTGAATTGATTTCTGCCCTGATCTTTTAATTTCCTCCCTTGTATTAGCTTTGGGTTTCTCCTGCTCATCTCATTCTAAAAGCTTGAGGTTCAGCATCAGGTTGTTCAATTGGGCATGCTCTGTTTTCCTAATATGATTATTCACTGCTATGAATTTCCCTCATAAGAACACTTTCTTTGTGTCCCATAGATTCCAGTATGTTGTATTGTCTTTGTCATTTATTTGAAGGAACTGTCTGATTTATTGTTTAATTTCCTCTGTGACCCATTGGTTATTCAGAGGTGTGTTATTCAATTTCCATGTGTTTATGAAGATTTTGCAGTTTCTTTTGCTTTTGATCTCCAATTTCACCACACTATGATATGATAATATACAGGGGATAACTTCAATTCCTTTGGACTTACCTAAATATGTTCTATGAGCAAATATGTGGTTTATTTTGGGGAATTACCCATGTGCAGCTGAGAAGAATGTGTATTCTGATTTTGTGGTGTGAAACAGTCTGTAAACATCTGTTACATTCATACCTTCAATAGTTTGATTGAGCTCTAGTATGTCATTGCTTGTTTTTTGTCTAGTTGATCTATCTATTTGTGACAATTGGGTATTGAGGTCCCCCACTACTATTGTATTAGTGCTTATGTGGTTTTTCATGTCCATTAGTATTTTTTTTATGTACTTGGGTGCATTAGGTTTGATGCATATACATTTATGATTGTCATCTCCTCTTCTTGGATTGTTCCCTTTAGAAGGATATAGTTTCCTTCTTTGTCTCTCTTAATCAGTGTGGGTTTGAAATCCACTTGGTCTGCAAAGAGGATAGCTACTCCTGGTTTTTCTTGGGTTCCCATCACATGGAGTATTGTTTTCCATCCTTTAAATTTAGGTGTATGAGTTTCTTTTTGAATTAAGTGTGTTTTCTTGTATGCAACATATTGGTGGATCTTGCTTCTTGATCCATTCTGCCAGTTTATTTCTTTTTCTTGGTGAGTTGAGACCAATAACATTGATGGTTGTAACTGATATGTATTGAGTTATCATTGTCATGACTTTTTCTTTTTGTTTGATACCCCACCTTTTCTTTTAATTTTTTGTCATGTCCATCAGATCCATTCTTCTGAGCTTCCTGGGGTTGTGATTCTCATTGTTTTTTCCTAGGATTTTGTCTAAAATTTTTTGGAGTGCTGGTTTGATATTCATGAAATTCCTAAGGTGCTCTTTGTCATGAAAGTATCTTATTTCACCATCAATTTTGAAAGATGGATTTGTGAACTTCATTGTCTTTTTCTAGGATATTGCCTAGAATTGTTTGGAATGCTGGTTTCGTGTTCATGAAATTTCTCAGGTGTTCATTGTTGTGGAAGTATCTAATTTCCTCATTGATTTTGAAAGATAATTTTGCAGGATACAACAATCTAGGTTGGAAGTTATTTTCTTTTAGGGCTTGAAATACTTCACTCCAGGCTCTCCTTGATTTGAGGTTTTGTGTTGAGAATTCTGCCATGATTCTGATGGATTTTCCTTTGTATGTGATTTGTTTCTTTTCTCTAACTGCCTGTAGGATTTTGTTCTTCTGTTGGGTTTCTGGGATCTTGACTATTATATGTCTAGCTGTAGATTTTTTTTTTTTTATCATTGTTAGTTGGAGTTCTATATGCCTCATTTATCTGTACGTCTTATTCTCCACTTCTGTCTGGGAAGTTTTCTACTATTACTTCTGTGAACAGGGTTTTTTTTTATGTCAATTGTACTTTCTCCTGTTTTGTCATGGATTCCTATCAGTCTTATGTTATTCTTCTTTGCATCATCTAGCAGCTGCTGGATTGATTTCTCATAGACCCTTACTATTTTTAAGAAATCTCTGCTTTCATGGTCCTTAACTGCAATCCTGTCTTCTATATCTGATATTCTATCTTCAGATTCCCTTAATCTGCCATGCATGCTTTCAATGGAGTTTTTAATCTCCTGAATATCTGTTTAAATCTGTTTCATGGATTCCATTTCTTTCTTATGGTGGACTATCACAGTTTCCATTTCTTTCTTATGCTGAGGATTCATGGCTTCCAGCAAGTTTCTGAGTTCATCTATTTTTTTTATCTGTTTCTGTTCTAGAGCTTTCAATAATGTCTTTCACTCTGCTCACCATCTCTGTAATTATCTTGGAGATTATTTCTGTTTTGAATTTTTCTAGAGCCTCATTCATCTGTTTTGTTACTTCCTGTGCTATCAATTCAGGTTGTCCAGGTGGTTGATTATCAGACTTTTCCACCTCATTTCCCCCATAATTTGCCTTTTGTGCAAGTCTGAATTTGTACCTTCCTTAAATGCCTTCTCATTTTTGTTTTTGGTACTGTCCTTGGTTTAGTTCCTGGGTTGATATTTTGACCTTTAGGACTTGAGGCTGTAATGGCACTGAGGCTGTCTCATTTTCATTATACCAGGAAGGACAACTGATTAGATCAATTACAACACCTTAGCCGGAGTGATACAAATCAGCAACACCTTATCATCAAGTACGTCTTAGAAAATGACAATTTGTAAAGGTTATTAATCTATCACCTTTAACTGTGTGAATTAAATCAAAATCAAGGACCAACCCAATATATGTTTATAGTGAATAAATTCTTCAATATAATAACTTTACCCTTCAGGATGGGGAGTTAGAATGAGTTGGGGAGGAAGGGGTAGGTAAGTAGAAGGATAGGGGAAGGTTAGCAGTGAGGCTAGAGGGCACAGACAAGAGAAGGAAAGAGAAGGAAAGAAAAAGAAAAAATACAAATTAGGCCCAGAAGAGGAACACAAAGGGAGACGAAGAGCTATGTGGGACAGCAAGGGAGCGAGGCAGGGAGAGAGAGAAAGAAAATAGAAAAGAAAGAAAAAAGAGAAAAGTAAAAATTTTAAAAGAGTAACAAAGAAGAAAACAAATTAAAAATAAGAGAAAAAAATAGTGATAGTTTTGAAAATAACAAATAAAAGATAAAAATGAAGGACCTCCTTCAGGGTTTGTCTCTGCTGTCACAATAGACAACATGGGCAGCAGTGTGCAATTATAAGTCAATGAGTCTCAGTAAGCCAGTCACAGACCAGTGAGAGTCAGGCATATTTATGGCTTCAAGTCCCAAGTTGAGCTCCTTGTCCACCTGCAGGGTTGAACTCTGCAAGGTTTTATTGCATGTTCCAGCTGCCTTTCCCCTGAAGATAGTCCAGGTTCCTTTGGGAGCTGATGATCCCTCCAATTTACCAAGCACAGTGGTCTGGTGTGCCTTTATTGCAGAAATTCTCTTCACTTTCCAGTGGGTTTCTGTTTTCATCAGGGAGCCTGAGAGAGGCCCTCTCTCTGTTGTTCACTTCTGCAGCTCAGGACCATGGCCTTTATGCCCCCCTGTGTCTCTGTAGTGTGGATCCAAGTAGCTTCACAGCCAAGAGGCCAGAGGCAGTTGTTGCAGGCCCCCCCGCGGCTATGCTGGTGGCTGGCGGGCTTGCTTGGAGGGTCCTCACAGGCTAGGTCTCCTGGTTGCAAGTGGGCGGAGCAAGCCCAATTTAGCAGGGCACAGTCAGCCTGAGCCCGCTCTGCCCTCAAGCCTGAGTTGGAGGCTGGTGGGCAGCTAGTTTAGTCATTTGATCCAGGCCAAACTATTGATGCTTCTTAATGGAAATATATGCATCTCTGATGGCTGAAGATTTGGATGTAATTAAGAATGTTAACATGAGTCTGTATTACAAAGTTAATCTTAAATAAAGAGCCATGTATCCTGACTCATTATTTTTGTTGCACCACCAATATATTTTCCAGACAGAACATTCATTTGATGTTTACCTTTTCTGTGGAGACTCTACATGAGTAAAATGAAGGGCTCTGAGCATAGCTTATACCTTACACAAAACATCTGTGATTATTGCCACTATGGAGCTGATGGACCATGAAGCATGGTGCTTTTAAAAGGCCAAATATAAAATGGAGCTGTTAAAACGTTATCACAGCATTTTATAGATTGGGAAAGTGCTAAAATGATATGATATTTCCAATATGCTATGACAATTAGGCAAAATGACCTCAAAATGCATTTGCTGGACTTCACACTGAAGACCCTCGTGACTTGAGTCACTCATCTGACATTTTACACAAAACCCAGAGGCAATCCTCATTTTTATGAGAAAAAGATGCATCAACCAATTTGTACTGTCATTTCTTGCTCTGAGAAGATATGGTAAAGAGAAAGGAGAACAGTCTTAGAAGTCCACCAAACTTTACTTTAAATGATTGGCTGCAGAAAACTAACAATGATATCTCTTTGTGACTAATTAATGTTTTTGATATGAATGTATAGTGTTGATAGGAGGATTTAAGACACTATGGGCATAATAAATGTTTACAGTATAAACATTTACAGTATAAACATTTACAGTATAGTGTAGTACAGTATACTACATTTGAAATGTCTATTTTTAAGGAATGATTATTCTAAATTTGGAAGTTTGAAATGCTTATTTTTAGGCATCAAAAGTAAAAATGAATTTATTTAAATATTTTTCATTAATTAATGAAGTTGAAAAAATTATTCTAAATAAAACAACAGCAATTATTTTTAATATAATTACAATCATTTAAAATTCTTCAATAAAATATTTTACAGAAATTACTCTTTTTTCTTTCTTTGCCGTACTAGAAATTAAACAATCCAGTCAGCTACATGCCCAGCCCTTTTCAACTTTTTTTTTTTTTTTGAAGCAAGTTCTTGCTAAGTTGTTAGGCTGACCAATTTGTGCTCAAACTTAGGATGGTCCTGCCTCAGCCACCTGGAGGGCTGGAATTACAGACATGAACCACCACACCTGGATTACAAATGTTTTATATACTAGTTATGATTTTTTTGGCTTAGCCCTACATGCCTTTTTACACTCTACACAATCTTGTCTTCAGTCTGGGAAATACCACATTTCATGTGGATAACAAGTTTGGTAATTTTTAAATTCTTCATATTTATGATTTTCATATCAGTTCAATTTACCCTCATTTTTACATAGTCATGATTTCTGAGGGCTGCTATAAAAATTACCACAATATTTTTGGCTTAAAACAACAGAAATGTTTCTCACAGATATGGAGATCAGAGTACAAAATCAAGGTACTAACAGGCTGTTGTGTCTGAAAATTCTCACAGAGAATTCTTTGTTTCTTTCAGCCTTGGGTGGCTCTGGACACACCTTCACTTGTGGCTACATACTCTGGTCTCTGCCTCTGTCATCACATGATCCTTCTCTCTTTGTGTGTCCTCTTAAACACTTGTTACTGGATTTAAGACCCTCTTGGATACATCAGAACAATCTCATCTGGAGGCATTTATGTCTGCAAAGACATGGATTTTTTTCAAATAATATTTCACAGGTTCCAGGAGTTCAGATAAAGACCAGTGATGGCTCATCATTTAAATAGGAGTCCCCAAACCACAACCCAAAACCCATTTATTTATTGCAAAGTGCCAACACTGCAATTAAACCTGAATACTGAGGTTTTAGTTTGGAAAAAAACAACTCATACATTAACATATTTTGTCTTAAAAGAAAAAACAAATAATATGTCTGCTGTAGGTTCGCCGCCACCACTGATTATAAACTTATCATGTAGGGAACCATCATTAAACCCACTAGTGACTACTGCAATTTTCACATCAGCCATAACTATTCTCATTTGTAATTCTACAATGATTTTCATCCTTTTCATAAAATCATGTAGCCAATTTTTTCTCAAGAATACTATCAGGACTTACTGAGATTCAAATTTTTTCTTGTAGGCTGAAATTCTATGACAAATTGCCAAAACTGATATTCAATAAATGTCCCTATCTCATGACATTGCAAACACTGATTAGAGACTTTTAAACAGCAAAATACTCTGAACTGAACCCAGTATTCTGACAGCTGCTACATTAAAGATGCATTCTATTCATCTTTAGAGCAGCACAACTCATATTAGCTGAATCTTGGAAATGACCTGTATGTCCATCAACAGATAAGGAAAATGTGGGATTTATACACATGGGAATACTACTCTGCTGTAAATAAGGATAAATTTGAATTTATACTAAAATAGATCTATCTAGAGACCAAAAGACTAATTGACATAAATCAGACACACAAGCATAAATATCACATGATTTCTCTTATATGAGAAGCCCAAAACATAAATAAAGAGCAAAATGAAAGAGAGATAAGAGGAAATGGGAAACAGATCTTTTGCAAAAGTGAAAGGGACCAGGACATGGAGAGAGAGGGAAAAAGGGTGAGAGGAGAGGGATGAGAAAAGCATTAAGATGTATTACATACATGGACCAAGGCCCCATGAGGAAGATAATAATTATGTATTGCAAACATGTGCCACTAAAACGAAAAATTTTATGAAAAATAAAATAGTGAAGACGAATGTATGTGTGCACACATACAACATAACCTCCTGCATTCCTTTTTTAAATTTAATTTTATTAGTACATATATGCAATTCATGCAGCTTACAACAATCTTGGGATGCGATTACATGTACATATCACAGCTGTTTTACTAATCCCCTTACCCTCATTCCCCACTCTTCTGGATCCCCATCACCTTTTACATACTTCTTGATATTATTTGTCTTAGCTCATGTTATATGCCTCCTGGATTCTCATAATCTCACAATCTTTACTATTTTTATTTTATGTTACTTATTTTATTTTACTTTATTATTTTTTGGTTTCTTGAGACAGGTTCTCACGATGTAGTTTAGGCTTTCCTTGAACTCACTATGTAGCCCAGGCTGGCCTTGAACGTGCAGTGATCCTCTTGTCTCAGCCTGTCCGGTGCTGGGTTTATAGGTTTGCCACCTTGCCTGGTTTGTGATCTTTATTGTAATTAGACTATTGGTACTCTTTGGCAATCCATTTATATTTTTCTAGTTATATCTCTTAACCTATGGACATTACTATCTTAATTAATAAATATCTTCTTGTAAAATCTCATTTCTTTCCCTCAGATGTCTATCCAAAATAAACACTTTCAACTTGCTTGTTATTCTATTCTGACCTCTATCTTCTAATTACAGTGGAATAGATATTCTTTACTTTTTCACAACCTCTGTTTTCAATCCCATTTTATTTCAGAGAGCTCTAAGACTAAGTTACAATAATCCGCTAGAAGAGCTCACAACACTCAACTGGACTCCTGCTAATAGTTTATAAGAGAGGAAAGAATACAAAACAAAATCAACACTAGGAAAAGGTGAGTGGGGCAAAGTTCAGAGAGAACCAGGTTAATGCATCTAAGATCTCTCAACAAAGTTATGCATGGTGCTTTTAACTCTCCCACCAGTAAACTGTGAGATGTTTGAATTTTTGTCTACCCGGTACACTCATTAGGAACTTGGTGCTAAGTGATTTCATCGGCTGTTGATCACATAGGCACCATGCCTAGCATGCATGGAAATTCCAGGCTCCTAGAAAGAAAGCACATGTTTAGCATTAATTATATTACTTGCAAGAAGAACTCAGATACAGTGGGCTGCTCTAAACAGTTCTGGGAATGCCAGTCAAGGGCCAACCTTGTAAACAGAACTCTGCAAGGATTGTATTTTCCAGGTTTCCCTTTTCTGAATGTCAAATTGTGGTTTCTGTTGCTATAACCAAGTAACACTTACTGCATAATATACAAAGAATAGAGCTTTAATTATCTCAGGACACTGGGAACTGAAAAGACCAAGAATGTGGTGCATGTCTGTGATGAGGCCCTTTTTGCATCCTACCAAGGGGTGTGGGATCACATGGTGAGTCAGCACTGTGCTACTGGGGGCTCTCTTTCTTTTTTATAAAGCTACCAGTGGTATCATGGAGACCTTACTGTTATAACTTCATCTAGTCCTTATTACCTCCCTGAAAGCCCCATTTCCAAATAATTTCCTTTATGAGTTTGTGTTTTAAGTTGCTGTTACATGAACTTTGGGGACACATTCAACTGCAAAATTTCACATGTGAGCTCCTGCCTTCCTTGCCTCAAGAGCATTTCATTTTTTATTATTTCCTTCCTTTCCTGCTCCTACACCCTGTTTCTTTCTTCTTGTACATTACTGGGGTCATTCAAGCAATCTCAACTCTCATATCTCATAACAAAAGAATAAAAATTTCCAGAACTCGAGTTTTTCTCAAACTGCCTTGGTGATTCTATTTCCACTTTGTGCATGAAAACCTTGATCTTACAATCCTCATTTAATGATAATTCATCCGACCACTTACTATAATTGCTGTCTCATAAATCACCCACTGATATTTTTGTTGCTAGATAAACCCAGTGTTCTTTTCATCTTAATCCACCAGCAGCTGGCAAAGATTGTTTTGTTTTTCTACCATCTCTCTGGCCACTTTTTAACCCTCTTTTACATCTGTCAGCCACCTAAATGTTGGTTTGACACAGTGCTCAGTCTAAGCCTGTTTTCTGTCTTATTCAACTGACAGGGCATTCTTGGCCCTCCATTTATAAAATGTTCCCATCTCACTCGTATATGCATGAACATTCTCTTGTTGATTAATAACAATATAATTTACCTAAATTTCTAAAGCAATAGAAATGGTTATTAGAAAGTTTATTTAACATACACTTGGTTAAAGGGCGTGCTTTTATGCAAAAAAGAAAAATCTGTCTTAAGGTCAGACATCCCCCAGACAAATTCATTAAGTAACTGCTACAGAAACTGCTCCCTGTCCATTTCTGGGATTGCATCCAGACATCAGACTAGTCAGATTCTGTTTGCCAGGCTTTGTATTTACCAGTGGTAGCAAACACATTTAATTCCTTACACAGCCTTTCTTTTACTTTCCTTCTTACTAATAGAAAGGATTTCTGAGTTATTGTGGAGTTTCTATCCTGCCCATTTCCAGAGGGTATTGATGCAACTTGGTAACTCTGGACCATGATGCTTTGCTTGTTTAAGGCAGCAATAAACCTACACTAATGACTAAACAAATAAATCCAGAAATTGGTATTTTTAAAGCTCCCCAGGTTAGTCTACTATCTCGTTCAAGTTAAGAACCACCGTAAAAGCTGGGCACAATGACACCATTCCCTGGTTCTCTAGACTTTTAGTAGCTAGGAGTGACAAATTTGGAACAAATCCACAACAAAATCATCAAGGTGATGTTCTACAAGGATTGCTACTTTCTTGACAAAAAATGGAATGCAGATAGCTGTGTAGTCCCTTACTTTCATCCTTCTGTGTCTTTTGAATGTATAGATGTGATGTTAGAAATGAAGCGATCATCTTGAAAATCTTAGGCCAGCCGAGCAGAGCAGAGCAGAGAGAAAACTTCTGTATTAGATTGCGTCTGCAAGCAAATAAACCGACTCTCAAACTATGAACTTCTTTTATAGAAAATAAAAACTGCTTTCTTTCAGCCACCCTTAATCGTGAGTTGCATTATTTATTGAAGAATTCTTAATAGTTCTTCTCCCGGTTTCCTCATCAGGTAGTCATTGGTGTAAAGCAGAGAAATCTCTTATTTACAGAGATTGTATTCCTTAGCAATGCCGCAGGCTGCAAAGATGAGACAGCAGAAACATATTGTAAACATACATGACCTTTGATTCTTAGCAATAGGAACTGAAGCAGCTTCCTAACTTCTATTCCACACTCCATTAAAGGGACCCTGAAAATAAAAAGATAGTAATAATAATTTTTATGAAGACTTTCATGTACTAGTTCTTTGTGTGTTCTGAACACTTCACATGGATCATCCCATATAAACCTTGACCACTATTTTGTTATTTTCTACATTGTAGATATAAAGAAACCAAAGATGAGAAAGAGTAAAATTAATCAGCCTATTTTTGACAGTTGGTAAGTACTTTAGTCATAATTAGAACCCAGATTTTCTGGGTTTATATGCCATACTCATCACTAGAAATTCTGGACCCTTCTGTAGCCTAAAATATATTTCATAAATTCTAAAACAATATTTAACCATCTGTCAGATATCTTCATTAAAATTACATAGAGTATTTAAAAGAAATAAACTTAACACTATAACTGTGCTGCCTATTTCACAAAACAAACACACAAAAAGAGGTTACTACTATCATGCACTTGTCTAGCCAAGAAATGTTTCATCACCCTGTATCCTTGCTTATGAACTGCTCATATTCAAGTAGTCCTAAGGCTACATAGACTAACGAAATTTTGGTTTTTAATGTGGTTCTATAATAGGCCATAAAAATAGTTGAGTCAGTTTAATATTTTAAAAATTAAGTAGAATGCAAAATATCACAATAAGAAATACCAAATATTATGTGACTTTTTTTGCTTCTTCCATGGAGAGATGTTACTGAATACATTTTCTATCTTGCACCAGGGTAAAAAAAAAATTGTAAAAATGATTCTCAATTGAACCTTCAAAAATAATTCTTGAATCTTGTGATTTTTTTTCTCTCATTTGTATTTCCAATCTCCTATTATAAGAACTCCTGAGAATTTTTCAAATTTCCTGTTTTCTCTGCTTTTAATTTTTCTGCTTGAGAGCCACTTTCTGCACTCCTGTCCTGATTAGTGTTCAAAAGCAAAAATCCAACAAACAATATTACACTTTTGCTTAAAAATATTTTTATACTGGCCTTGACATAAGTCCGAGCTACTGAACATGGCATAAAATGGTCTTTCACTTCTAGAAATTCCTTATCGTCACAACCTCATCTCTTTCCCTCATTATATATATTTTAGTCATAATTGTTTTCAGCTGGCTAAATATTCTCTACCAAACTCTCTGCTTTTTTGAAGTAATCCTGTTAAATTGTGGAAGTATGTAGCTATTGAATTCTGTTTGCATGTGGTATTTTTCATCTGGTTGGGTCATTTTCTTACTTTGTTTATCATATCTTTCTTTTTTGATTAATAACTACTCAAAACACTTCAGGTTACTTCTTCATGTAGGCCATTTCTATATACTGTATCTGTTGGTGTATCTACAGCTGTTTAATTTTATCCAGCTTGAGAATATCCTTAGTTGCTTATAAGCTTATATATGCCTAAGAGGGTTTTAGAAAAAGATGTCCCCATATATTTTGAACTATTTGAGAATATGATTTAGAGAGCAGATGATATCCTCAGGCAGCAAATATCCTCATTCTCACACACAAACACACACACACACACACACATACACACATACACACACCTGATGGCCTATGGCCTTCTACATAGCTCCTGCCACTGTGGCCTGTGATTTCCTAGTTATTTATATGTAGTCCTTATTTGCTAGTCAGGGTCATGTGAGATAAGTTTTATTTGCCCTGCTCATAATACCACCTTGCTTACCACAGCTCCTGTCACATTGTAGATGCTTATCCCTTCATTCAACAAATAGAAGTACAGCATCTTCCATGTGCCAGCCAGTGTTCTGAGCCCTAGGGCTTACAGAAGGTAAAGAAAACAATTAGTGTCTTCACTTTCAGTGAGCTCAGTTTGTAGTACAAGGTGTCATGAAAAATATGTTCATATCACTCCAATTGAAGAAAAAGGCTTAATAACTTCATATGCCTCCAGAAGCAGCTGAAGACTGGGAGATTTACTTAGAGAAAGTATGTTTGAAATTTTACAAATTATCTTAATCACTTTCCTCAGAGATACAATACCCACTCCCAAAACCAAAAGGAGGAGAGGTTTATTTTGGCTTACATTTCAGTCCATAGTCAGTTTGCTCCAAGGCAAAATGAAAGGACCATGGGGGGAAATTGTTCACAACCTGCCAGCCAGGATGCCGAGAAAGAAGGGAAGAGCTGGGAGAGGAGACACCACTGTCCAAATCGTACCCTCAGGGACCCTCTCTTCTGACCTAATTCCACTCCAAACAGTCAGCTATATCACCACCAAGATCCAATCACCTTCCAAAAGCCCCGCCTCTGAACTCATGAGCCATGTGGGGACATTCTAGATCTAAACCACAACGCAAGGCAAGAAAGACAGTGTGTGCATGCCATTGTGCTTTGGCTCAGGTCACAGGTTCTTTCCTCTAGTGCTGAGCATTCAGAGTGGGCCAGTTTTGGGTCCCTTGATTGAGATTATTGGTGCAGTTTCAAAACAGTTCCTCTGAGAGCTGTTACTGTAACTTTTGACATTTGCCTTTTAGTTAAGTTTCAGAGGAGAAATATATAGCAGAGAAGCTTTTGTTTAGGGGGAGCTTGATGTGGGAGAAATAAGTCTTTCTCTCATGCCTGTTTTAACTGTTACACAACTGATAATTACATTGTCTCCATATTTTATAAAATAATTTTATTCTTGCACTGAATGCCATATAAAATCTGGTCATTTAATAATCACAACACCCCCATTAGAAAGTTTACAAAGGAGAAGACTGAGTCTTAAAGAGGTTAATTAACTTGTTCCTGGTTCCATAGCTAGACAGTTGCAGAGACGAGCTTTGAGAGAACCTGTGATCTTATTAGGGTTAACTATACCCTAATAAATAATTCTTCTAGAAATGAACAAATAATATTTGCGTTAGAAGAAAGAAACAAACTTTCCTAAAAACTCACAGTGCTCATCATGTATTTTACTGCCAACCTAGTTTTCAGAAGCTGCCCTAAGCACCGCTGCATTGAATCTACTTAGTATTCATGATTTGAGGGCTTATTCCAATCTCCCTGGGATTTCTCTCTAAAAGACTATCTAAGGAATACTAATATAAATGAGAATGATTTTATACCTTCTAGCCTAAAATGGAAAGGATAATACTATATAAATAAAATATTATAGATAGTACTTTATTAAACATAAAAGCAATTGTTCTTTTTTATTATATCATTAATAGACATTTAAATTTCCTGCTTGAAGAAAAAATGTTAAGTGAAGTAGTGATATTTGAGTTTAATTGTAATGCAAAATATGCTTCCACATCAATAAAATGTAAGTTAATGAGCCTTGTTCTTTCTTTTCTATTCCTAGGGAACCTATCTTCAGATGCTTTGGGCTCCTTCTAACTTGATAAGGAGATTGAGAAGAAATCACTCCTTTCAAAATCTCAGGTCATGTGGTCTGATTCATACAAGAACTTATTATGCAACATTGTAGAAAATAAAGTAGAATAATAATCTGGAAGCCTTAATTCTGGTATTATTTCTGCTATTTGATTGATGTTTCTTAGGCAAGATTCTATACTTCTGGAAGTGTTGAGAATAATGAATGTTTTGCCTTTATCTGGAAGTGTTGAAAATTTTCTATCAGATGTAAGAAGGTCTTCTATTCTCGAATAAGCTATATAATTATACATCCATAAAATTATAAATATAAAGTTACAAATTATATCCTTGTACACTGCTTAATACATAACTTAAGGATGTTTCCAATATCTCAGCATCTAGTTTTCTTATTTATGAAATAAATGTACCATGAAGATTACCATATGTTTATTTTGAACTTTAACTTTAAACTTTGGAACTTGAACTTTCCAAACAGGAGGATTATTTAATTATGAGTAACCATGCTAGGGCTAAAGAGTACCTTAGATCAATGGGCTTCTAAAGCTTTCACCTACTGGTCCTGGTGTTCCCCAGAGAATTTATAATAATGTATATTGCAATACTTTCTCATTTTATTAAGTGTACTGGAAAAAGTCAGAATCATTCAAAAGGCAAATCTGAAGATGTCGCTTCCTTTATGTTCCTTTGCCACTAACTTTTGTTTTGGAAACAAATTAGAAGCTCTTGATATTATGCATATATTTGGGGGATTATCTATTACAATTCTCTAACCTCAGTATTTGAAGTGCAATTTTGTAGAACTTTGTAGATCACAGTAAAAAAATTTGTTTGATTTGCAAGATAGGGTTTTATGTCTAGGCACGAAATTATTCTTCCTTAATTTTAAAATCCCTTTAATTTGGTAAATTGGATTATAGAGAAAATTGTAGAAACAGGGAAATGTAAAGCTATTTAATAATCCAATTTAGAGGCCTTGGGAGGATCTTAATATAGTTGTAGAAGATAGAGAATGTCAGTATTTGACATATATTTCTGTAGGAAATTTTCAAAATTGATTTTACATTGACTATAAGATAACAAGAGAATTGTCTTGAGTATCTGGAGAGGTGTTGATGTCAGTTGAGTTACACAGAAAGGAAGGAGTTCTCTACTGGCCTTCTAGAGTTGAGGTGGCTTTTGTAACATAAAGGACAACATTTAAGTGGCAATTTGACTTCAGTCTAATGATCAAAAAAGAGGTCCAGGATGGACAAGCATCAAGAAAATAGACAGTGCTACAGGGGTTCAAAGATCTACAGTCCTTAAGGAAAGGACACCTGTGTGTGACTAGATGAGGGCTCCACACCAAGCCCTGGGTGCTACAAAATTTATTATAGGAGGAGGACACAGAGCTGGCAAAGAAGACCTAAAAATTTACTGTGACAAGAGAGACAGTAAAACAGAATATTGGGTGACACAATAGCTACATTAGTTTCCTATTGATGCCATAACAAATGACTGCAAATTTAGTGCCTTGAAGTCCCACAAATTTGTTCTCTTACATTTCTGGAGGTGAGACATTTAAAGTGGGTTGGTAGGGATATATTCCTTCTGGAAGTTCTAGGGATAAATCTGTTTCCTGTCTTTTCCGACTTCTAATGATTTCTCACACTCATTTACTCTTGCCCTGCATCACCATGACCTCTGTTTCTGCTGTCACATTGTCTTCCCTGATTCTTATCCTCTTTACACTGGTCTCTGCAAGACCCTTAAAGGTACATTGGTTCTGCCTAGATAAGTCAGAATAATCTCCCCATCTCAAGAACCTTATCTTAATCATATCTGCAAGGCTGTTTTTACCTTGTTAGTTAATATATTTACAAATTGTAAGATTAAGATAAGATTAAGACACAACAACCTTCATAGGCAGGGGGACTTTATTGGGATTATCATTGTGATGGTTGATTGTTTGTGTCAAACTGAATAACACCCAAATAAATTGGCTCAGCAGGGTTCTGAGTGTGAAAGACCTACCCTAGGGAGGATTACCATCAGAAAGGTATAAAAAGGGAAACAAAAAGGAAAGATTGCTTTCATTTTCTTAGAAGGAGCTCCAGTCTTTGTTTTCACCTTGGACATAGTCTCCTGGCTTCCCAGACAGTCTCTTTGGTCTCTAGCACTGACCCTTCAGTCTTCCACAGCAGATCCTTCAGGCTCCTGATACGGAATCTCACGGGACACTGCACTGAGATTTAGGCCTTTGACTGGATCCTTAGAATCCCCAGTGCACACAGATCTTTTGCACTCTTCCACACCCAACTCTGTGCACAGCCATTATAAGCCAATTTAATAAATTCTTATATATTTGTATGTGTTTTGTATTCAATCTTTTGTCTCCAGTAAGCACTGACTGATACAATCATAATAGCTAATATTTTCAAATGTACCATCAAAAGAGACTGCAATGGACTGTATTAAATATCACAGATATGATGAATAAAGTGAAGTCTGAGAAAGATGCTTGTATTAGGAACCTGGGATCTTTGTTGACCGAGATGTGTGCTGGGCACTCATCTGAATGTGTGGTCATTACACTGAAGTGGACTCTGACAAATTGTGTCATTGAATTAACTAAAGTTAGCTTCTGAAGGAGAGGGATTATGAAGAGCACACAGAGAAAAGTAAGTGAGGTTTTTGTAAAGAAATGTGGCAATATCATTTTGTTGATGAAGCCCTATATCTAATCCCTAGTGAAGCTACCTTATACATTACAAATAAAATTCAGACTCATTCCCTTTTCTTTCTCTCTCTCTGCCTTCTGTCACGATAGTTTTTATCCAAACTAGCATTAACTTTTGTCTAGACTACTTTCATAGCAATTTACCCATTGTTCTTCTTCATTTTCCATTGCAGACAGAACAGAAATAAACTAATAATTTCATTAGCCTTCCTCCTATGTTATCCATAAAATCCCCCGACACATTCCTCATTGCAATTAGAATTAAGATGAAAGCATTTAGATGTACCTTTAATACTCTGTGTAGTTTTAGCCCTTTTTATAAATGGCATATTATTCCTCTCTTCCTCTTGGTATCTAGGCATTCCAGCCACTCTGGAATCCTTTAGTTCCTCAAATAGCTAAAATTCCTCATGGCCTTAATAATGGTTTCTCTTTCATCATTTTCTTATTTGCCTAATCAACTCTTACTTGGTTTCCAGTTCTCAACTGAACCTCCACAGGCATGGAAGACATCTCTGACCTCGAACACTGTGACATTGTGATATAATAAAAATACAGATTTTTCCCCCATCCCTGGTTCCTGATACAAGTGGTATTAAAACCTCAGAGTTTACTGAGTGACAGGGGAGAAATAAGCAGAGCATCTTTTATTGTTTATAATAAGTCATTTTCAACTGTACCTGAGTTTATGCTTGAGGTGACTTGCAGGGTCTCTAGGTAGCTTCAGGAAGCAGAGAGAGTGCTTGACAGAAAAACCAACTATGTAATTAGAGGGCTGGAGTTTTCATCCCCAACCCAAACATCCAATGGCCTATGATTTAATCAACCATGTCAATGTAAAAGCCTTAACTAAGGGGTCACAGACAGCATCCTTGCTTAGCTGTCACACTGAAGGACTGGAAAGATGGTGATTAGGAAACCCATGGAAGCTCCATACCTCCCACCCATGTATTCGCCATATGTACTTTTCCTTTTAGCTGCTCCTAATTTGTTCCTTATAATTAACCAGTAATTATAAGTATATGCCTGAATAATGTGAGACATTCTGACAACATATCAAACTTGAGGAGAGGATTTAGGAACTGTCCCACTGACCGTATCAATATTCAGCCAGTCAGTCAGTAGTGCAGTGTCCCGCATTTGCTACTGGCATGTGAAGGTGGTGCCATCCTGTGACACTGAGCTCTCAAACTATGGGGGCTGCATTAATCCAGGTAGTTTGCATCAGAACTAAATTAAATTGTTGTGTACCTATTTGATGTCTGGAGATCTGGATAACTGCTCTAGTGTGAGAGTAAACAAACATATATATTAGTGTCAGAACTGCTGGAGTAGAACACAGATAATACTAGTACTGTTAGAGATTAGGACCATGAGTTCAACTGTCATTTACTTAGAAGTATATGTAAAGATTTGAACATGTACCTTTGTATGAAATTATATAATTAACGTCCATACTATCACTAGTAGATTGTAAATTGCATAAGAAGAGTGCCAGCTTTATTTGTGCCTAGTAGTTAGCCTTTAATACATAGAATATTATCTGGTTTATTGTGGTGACCCAATAAACATTTGTTGGAATGTAAAGTACTATTAATATATGATACTAGTTCTATAATATGACAATTAAGCTTATTTTTATATTACAGACACTAATATTATGAAATTTTTGATATATATAGATATCAAGAGGAGTGAGTAAGTAGATTATATGTATCATATGTAGTTCTATATAAAATATATGATGCATATCTATATGCAACGTCTCTGAAACATTCTTTCCAACCAAGCATATATATTTCTGTCATTACATTTTCCAAACCAAACAAAGCATTTCAGCTTTTAAGAAAATTAGAGAAATAAAGACGAAGTTGAGATACAATGTAAATCACATTAAAATGAATAGTTTGCATTACTTTTGAAATAACACATATAATTTGTTCACATATTCATACATTATGCATAATTTAATTTATATATTACAATGTGAACTATAGATGATATAATTGTATGTTTTGTTAATATAATTAAGAATTATTTACACAATATGGATTTATATATACACACATTTCTATATTTATGTTATTTCATTCCTTGCTCCTTATGGATCCATAAGAAGATTCTTTTCCAAAGATGAATATGAAATTGGGGAGTTTGGACTCTTGGAAAAGCAGCCAAACATGAACACAAAATTCTGTTTACATTCATTTTAAAGTTGGCCAGTAATATTACAATGACATCACACTATATTTATAATGCTTTTATAATTTTCTATATTTATAATACTTAAAAAAGATAGGACTCCCTTTTTAACCAGCAAATTTGTGCCATATTTGTTTGTATAAGAACGGTTTCTGAGTCTGAGTACTGTTTTAAGTAGTTCATTATACTTTTCCACTAATATCTCAAAAAATTAAGAACAGATTTGTTTAGAATTTTTAAGAAAAAATAATTTTTATTTCATATCTAAATTGGAAAAGATTCACAATTTTTATTATTGTTTAATAATTCAAACACTTAAATCAATAGAAAAAGCATAAATTTCAAAGGTTTAATATATTGCAGATAAGTAATTACTTTTATATATAAATTTATATAAGTGTATATACAGTCACATGTTTGTACATATATAATCATATTTATGTGACTAATCAGCAGACATTTAGATATATGCCTACCTTACGTTATTTGCTTTCAATATTCAGTGTTTCATGATTTACTTTGAAGAAGCCTTCACAGTAGAATGAATTTTGTGAATGTTTATTCTAATTGTGTTTCTAGAGAAGTCCATTTATTCTGAAAGACATAAGACTCCTGATTTATTGAGAGGACAATCTTTTAGTATCACCTTCCGGTGCTGCATTGTCATTCTACATCATGTCATCAACCCATTTGCTCTTTTTGCTGTGCATCCCAAGCAGCTGTGCAGAGTCAACTGCAATGCCCTACAGCATTCTGAAGTTCCCAGCCAGTTAATCAGTTTGTGTTTATAAATGTATAACAGATTTTGTATCACATCACCAAATGTATTTGAGGCAACTAAGTCAAAATGAAATATGACTAAGTGGCTGTTTAATTAAAAGGACACATATATGCCTTTTAAATACTTATTTTAATCTCATCACTATAATTTAATGAAAATATGAAATCAGGCTTTAAAAACTGTCATTTTCCTTTTTTTCCTACTTATCAGTATAAGTTGATTGCTTTTAATGATGTTTTGATACTTTTTGATTAAGTTTGGGCTTTGAATTAATGACATTTTTCCGGCAGTGAGCATGTCTCATAGTCAGAATTCAATAAAAGTCTGAATTTTCCTTTAAGAAGTTAGAAATAGAGATCCAACTAGAACACCACATTCTATTTAGAATTTGATCAAGACAGAGAAAAGATGTAGGAGAAAGAAAAGATGAAAAGAAGTAGGGAAGGAAAAAGAAAGTAATGGGGAAAAAAGGAGAAAAGAGAGCAAGGCAGCAAACAGGCACCGCATTTCTAGGATGCACATTTCAGAGACATTAACAAAGCAATGTTTACATTTTAGTCATTAAGTCCCTAGCCCTTTACTGAGAACTGAAAGAGACTAAAGAAATGTTTTTTTGTTTTTTTTGTTTGTTTGTTGTTTAGTACTGGGGATGGAACTCGGGACCTTGCGCTTGTGAGGCAGGCGCTGAACCACTGAGCTAAATCCCGGGCCCCAAGAAATGATTATTGATTGAACCAGGACAAATAGTCTTGGAGCTCAAAGGAATGCTTCTTTTTTCCTTAATATCATCAAGGGAGATTTTCTTCTCCCTTTCTTTGTGGCTAATCTTACACTGAGTACTTTTTGATTGTATTACTTCTATTTTATTATAATAGAGTAACCTAAATCTTACAATCTGAAAACAATAAACATTTATTTTCTCCTAGTTTCTGAGGGTCAGGATATCAGATGTGGCTTAGCCAGGTGGTTAGGCCTGAGTCTTTACTAAGATTGCACTCAAGCTGACGACCAAGATTGAGGTCGTCCCAAGGCTTGCCTGAGTTCTGTGTCTGATATATGTTTCATCCTCTTCAAAAGTCCTGTTGAATTTGATTGTGATTTTGGTGGTATTGGGCTACCTTTAAGAGGTGATCCATTCATTAAGATAAATGTATGGCTTTCTCAAGGGGATGAGTTGATTCTCACAATAGTTACTATAAAGCAAAGTGTTCCCCTCATCTTCTGTGTTTTTCATGTTTGCCTCTTGCCCTTCTGCATTTCTTCCATGTGGTGCAGCACTAAGCCATTGGCAGAGGGGTCACCTATTTTTGGACTTCCAGCTTGTAGAACTATGAGCTAAATAACTTCTTTATAAATTACTCAGTCTCAGGTGCTCTTTTATCACAATAGAAAATGGACAAAGACCCAAGGTCCTGGGTATCTGGTTCCAAGTTCATTGTGGCTGCTTTCAGTTCCCCTCAACACCGATCTTTCTACAAAGCTTTCCCAGGATGGTGGCTGATGTCCATTAAACAAAGTGAACAAAAGAGTGAGATAGTGAAAGTGAGATCGATCAAAAAAAGAAGCTCAGAGTTCTATAACCTAAACTCAGGCATGACACTTCATTCTTCCCTTGTGTTCTATTGGTCACACTGAAAGCACAGGGACAGTGCAGAAGGGGAGATGATCAGGGGTCATATGTGAGGCTGTCTGGCACAGTATGCACTGTGTCCCTCAATGATTCATGCCTGGTTCACCAAAGAAAACCACTCACTGTTCCCCAACCACCTAGAAATCTTATCAGATAACAGTATCAGCTCCAACTTTAAACATTTGTAACCCAGACTGACTGCCCTGGTCTGTTGAAAAATAGATACAGATATATAGACAAAAACTTCACTCACGAATCTCTTTCAGATAATTCATTCTCTTCCTTGACCTTTGACTGGGGAGCAATGAACACCCTTGTGTTTCGCAGGCTGGATTGTTTGGTTGAGATGATCCGTGGGTTGTATCCTTAAATTGGGAGTTTTACCAATAATACTTTGAAAAATCATAGCCAAATTTTCTGAAGTATTAACAAAGAATTTCATATTTATATCCTTGGTTTTATTTTTAGACCACAATTTTAACATAGTGTCTGGATTTCATCATTGTTTAACATTAGAATTGTTCCTCATTGGGAAAGGATGATAGTTTTCAAAGCTATAATTCCTAGCTCCTTCATTTCTAAAAAATTTACCTTTAGGTTATTTCTCTACATTTGCATTTTACTTTAAAAACCAAGAAGAAAGTAGGAAGCACTTTCAACACTCTGCCAAGGTGTCCTTAACTAGATCGCATCATCCATCGGATACATTTTCTACTTTCTCCATTTCTGAAGGCAACAATGTTCCTACCTTTTATGCTACTAGATAAAAAGAATTTCCTTTCTTTCATTTACTAAAATATATTTTCTTACTTTTTTTTTAAATTCTCACTGGCAGCCTTCTCAAAGTCCAAAACTTTTCTCTAATGGTTTGTTGAGATCAGCTCAGACTTTCATTAACATTTTTTCTCTTAAAGTCCTTCCAACTATTGCTCAACTCCCACTTCTAACACTGCTTCCACTTCCAGGCATTGTTACAATGTCACCATACTTCCAGATATCAAAATCTGCAAGATTAACAAATCATACCAGATTTTACCAGCTGAAGAAAAAAAAAATCACTTAATATTTATGTTAGTTTTCTAAAACTGTCACAACAAATCATCATAAAGTAAATGACTTTTTTGTTCTTTCATATTTCTGGTGGCCAGAAATTAAAATCAAGTTGTCAGTAGGTTTGATCCTTCTGCAGGATATGAGGGAGAACTCATTCCATGACTCATTGCTAGCCTCTGGTGGTACTTAAAGTTCCTTGCCTTGTAGACTATGCCTCAGTATTCACATTACTTCTGGTATGCGTGTCTTTTTTCTTCCACTCTCATAAGGTCTTGTCATTGAGTTTCTGATGCACTGAAATCCAGGATATTATCACATGAAGATCCTTAATTCAATTACATTTTCAAGAACTCTTTTTCAGAATAATGTCGTATTTGTAAGCTCAAGGAATATACAGCCCACCAATAAACTCACTATGTTATTTCAGGAATTCCTGAGTGTCAGAAATTAATGTGTATGTTGCATATTTCTGGCTTAGGGTCTCCTGTGAGTTTTGGTAAAGCTTGTGGGTAGGACTGCAATAATCTGGAGATTCACCTAGAGCTACAGCTGAACTTTCAAGTTGACAGATAAAACTCCTGGAAGGCACAGTTCCTCACCATATAGCTATTTCCAAAGGGCCACTTGTTGCATGGCAGACAGTTTCACTCAGAGCAAGTATTTCCAAAAAGAGAGAATAAGTAAGAAGGGAGCCATCTCTGCTGCTTTACAACCCATTTTTTTTATTCATTAAGTTTATTGGTATATTTTAAGTAGAGGGTATTGCATCTAAATACTCTCTATTCACTCCAGCCAACATCTGTCACAGTCACAATGTGGAGCGGATAACACACAAGTTAACTGTCAGGAAGTGGGGGCCTTTGGTGGATCCCAAACCCAAGCTGCCGTGCATTCCACAGAAAGTCTCAACTTGCTTTGCTATTATCTTAAAACTATCCAAATATTCTGAAAACTCATGATATTGAAGGTTCAAGTCACTGCCCCAGTGAAGAAGGATCAAAATCCTAGAGGGCACTCAGTGCTCTTAAGAATTTTTTTTTTTTTTTGGTACCAGGGATTCAAGTAGAGTTCTTGCACTTGTGCAGCAGGCAGTGAAATGACTGAGCTAAATCCCCAGCCATTTAAGAAGAATTTTACTGGCACCTTGTGTAGCAGTTGGCCTACAGTGACTAATGGAAGTATGAACATGTAACGCCCCTTCCACACACCTTTCCTCTCCTACTCCCCCAAAGTCCACCTTAGCCCAATTTCCAAAGAAACAACTTCTGAGTCAGTTTCTATTTAGATGCAGCAAAGAGGAGTAGGCTTAAGCCTGAGGTTGTCTCTAAAATGAAAATTCTTAATTAAAATCTGTATGGAAAAAGATCCAAAATTATTAATATTTATACCTCTATTTTTCTTTCTTTGATGTGAAAAATGTATATAAATATACACTTGTTATATGTAATATTGAATAACATGGAAAATATCTATGCGTGTATCTGTATCTATCTATATCTATATCTTTAGCTATCTTCCGTGCATGTGAAATACAGAAACAGATATTTACTGAATTGTGGGTACTGAATCTAGTTTAGAAATGTCACTCTAAAAGTAAAGAAACATTAGTAATTCATACTGTATTACAAAGAACAACCGTGCAAAAGATAATTATATGTTACAAAACTGACTGCATATACACTATAAGATTAGAACCTAATTTAATTCAACAAAATACAATAGCCAGACATATGGTGCTTATAATACTACAAGAATTTGATTTTGAAAATTTTCCCTTCATTGCTTGTTTTAGACCTTTTCTCTTTCTTCCTTTATATCTAAGTAAAACATATATACATGCATCCACATGAACACACACACACATACACACACATACACCATACCATAATTTAAGAGAGCTGAAAATTTGCAATTACTTTCTTCTAGAATTTAAAGATGTAGGAATAAAGCAATGAGATATCATTGTTTTCTTCAGCTATTCAATCTGCAAAATAAATACAACTGTGTAATAAGTAAGAACAGAAGCTTGAGAGGTGGACAGTGATTCTTACATGGGAGGAATGTTTCTATAAGTGTCAAGCTCAGCAAAAACAACCTTTTTCAGAATTAATACTTGAGGAGCACTTCCCTCTATAGCTCCTTTTTCATGAATTATTTTGAGATTTTGATATTGTCCTGATAAACCTAGTTCCAACATATTACTTGTTTAATGAAGCTATTGTTGACTATATCATTATTTTTGATGAGACCACATACATATTCTAATAACCTAGCAAGTGATTAATTGTGTGGAGAAAAAAGTTACAGTAGGAGATATTTACATTCCACCCAAGAATAAACATCTAAGTATTTTCCAATGGCATAGTTATTTTTATTGCTGAAAATCACTATACAATTATTGCTCTATTTTGGCTCATCTGTAGCTTTAATGAGCCATATGTTAGTATGAATATTAAGGATTAAAATAACTTCAGTGAAATGAAACTTTTGTCATAAAGAATAAGAAGAGGATAAGGAAACACAAAAAGAGCAAAGAAGGAAAGGAAGGAAAGAAAGAAATAATTCTAATTCATAAGCTCCTTGAAAAAATTCAGCATTGTGTGTTACATATTTCAAAAATTTAAAAAGATGCAGAAAATAGGTAGAATGAGAATAACTTTCTATTTGTCTATGTAAAACAATTAAGTGATGTCAGTCAACCTAGTTTCTTTTCAAAGACTTCTGCATTTATTTATATACCTGAGATGAGACTGTTTTGAGGCTAAAGTAAAACAAACATATGTACATACTTTTACTCTGCTTACATATTTTATATGAAGCTTTCTTATATATAATATATTGTTGTGACATATAATTACAAATATCCTCTCATAGGTCGAATTTTTGTTTTCCTGTTTTTTAAATAAGAAAAAATTGTCTTTGAACTCTGAATACACTATGGAAATTTGCAAGGGAGGCATATGCAGCATAGCTTCCCTATTAATGTCTATAAAACTCTCAAAAATTGATTGAGTAAATATTTTTAAAAAATCGATCTTTAGGTAAAAAATAAGACCCATGTAAATAATTGCATTTCCTTACATAGAATAAGGTTCAAGAACTGATCCAGAGAAGAAAGTAAGCAATTCTAAAAATCTAAGTGATAAACTACAGTTTAAAAAGAAGCAGCCAGTATGAGCAAAAGAAAGGATATGGAGTCAAGGAGAAATGTAATACCAAGGACCAATCCTCATAATGAACATACTAGTCAATCATCAGAAGTTAATTTTCAAGTTCCACCAGGCTTCTCCTTTGAGTGGACAATCAAGATTTCCCTTCAGGATGTTCACCCCATGCATTTGAAGAAAATCAGAGAACTGGAGTTGAGAGGTGGGACTTAAGCTCCATCACTGATTAGGGAAATGAAGAGTAAGTGGAACAGAACCCTTAAGGCAATTTAAACAATGCACTAAATATAGTACAGGCATAAACATCTAATGGACATCTAATGGAGGGGATTGATAAGAAAACAGACAAAGGGCTTGGGGAGAGGCATGGCAGGGAAAAGGGTTGGAGTAGCTCCTATGCTCATGTATTTATCTCACTTTTCATATCAGGAACAATAGGATCCTCTTTCTGTTTTAACATCAATAGTTAAAAAGGTGTTAAATACATCAATAAGTAATAAATATAACCACCATAGGAACTAAAAGTAAAATATTGGCTTTTGATGTAAGAGAAAGAAAAAAAATAAATAGCATGCCAATTAAAAGAAAACATAAAATGAGAAAATATAGTCAAATACACTTGAAAAGTTTACTTATAAATGAAAGCAACAATGATTGGATTTAAAGTTGGAGAATAGAAATATGTAAATCGAAGCGACACGTAAGTTTAAGGGCAAAATTATGTGTACAGAACACTTCAAATACATTCATTTAAGACAAAAATAAAATAACGATATTAATATTAGGAAACAGAAAATCAAAGTTAATAGTAAAATAAATAATGAAATTAAAAATACAAAAGTTTAAAAATTATAAAAGGAGAAATTCTCAGTAAAGTTAAGATTCCTTGAAATTAAGACACATAAAATCACATCAACATTTGTGAGCTGCAGGCAATTCATAAAAGATTGTTTAAAAACAATAGAAAAATACATATAATATTTTGCTGCCTATGTTGTAAAATACCTTAAAAGCATACAACCAGATCCAGAAAACCAAAAATTATTTTAAACTTACATCTAAAAGAATTTCACATGTTGTTGTTGTTGTTATTGTTGTTATTATTATTATTATTATTATTATTATTATTATTATTATTATTATTATTATTATTTGGTACTAGGGATTGAACTTGGGACCTTGTGCTTTCGAGGTAGGCAGCTGAACCACTGAGCCAAATGCCCAGCCCCACATTTTATAATAATAAAATGAAATTATTTACTTCTCTGATTTGGAGAGATTCAAGTGTTTGAAGTGATTTATCATTGATGAGAGCACAAGAAAAGAGAAACCCAAAAATTATTGTATAAATTGTAGCTTTTTGAAGGACAATTTTCCAGTATAGTAAAATCTTGATTTATAGCATAATTCATTAAGGAAACATGCTTGTAATCCAAAGCACTTGTATATCAGAGTGAATTTCCCCATAAGAAATAACGAAAATGTAGATTATTCATTGCACAACACAAAACAATTCATAAAAAATTATTAAAATACTGTAATATTATACAAAATAATAAAGAAAAAACAAAATATAAAGAAAAATAAACAAATTAGCTCCATTTACATTTGAAAAACCTTGTGGCTTATGTGAGGGAATGAAAGAGGAGGCTTATTGTCTAGGAATACTTCCACTATAACAGAGTCACTGCTATCTGTTGGTTCAATGGAATATTTCTCTGTTTGTTCAGCTTTAACAAGGAACCAATCAAATTGCACTTGATTTTGCCTCTTTTTGAGGATTTTTGCAAAAATGCGACACTGCATGGTCCTTAAACAGTTTCATTGCTGTCACTGGTACAGACTTATACAGGTCAGGCTTTTCTACAGAATTTTGCAGTATTTCTCACATTACACACATCTCTGTAGTCTCACTTGAAGTGAAGGATTCCTCTGGCTTTTTCTCCTCCTCCTCTGGAGATGAGATCTCCTCCATAACTTCTTGCTGTTGGGAGATAATCACACACAATCCTGCAGAGAGAGAGAGAGAGAGAGAGAGAGGAACCACTGGCTTGGTTGTGATCGTGTGATGTTAGGCATCATTTACTACTCTTAATGTAAGATATCACTTGTTCATCAACTTAAAATTTATTAGAAATGTTTGCTTTTCATGTGGCACACTCAAAGAACAAGTTACTTACAATCCAAGGTTTTACTGTATTTGATTTACTAATCGCCTTTCTTGGAATTTACCCTACTTCTCTACTCACTTATCGTGGGTTTAATAATAGTCTCCTAAGATGGCAACATCCTAATTACCAAAACCTGTGAATGTTAATTTACTTGGAAAAAAATTAATTTGCAATAAATTAAATGATCTTGAGCTGGGCATTATTCTGGATTATTGCTGTGGGCCTTAATTGAATCACAGTTATCCTAATAGCAGAGAGGCACAAGAAAATTAGGCTAAGGAACCAGAGAAGGGAAGCGGCTACAGAGGCTACTTCTGGCATTAGGCAGCGATACACTGAAGAAGATGGTAGCTTCCAGAGAGCAAGTGTTACCGGAAGCTGGAGAATGCAAGCAAGAAGCAAATGGCTGTCAACACCTTGATTTGTGTCCCATAAGATTCAGCTCAAACTTCTGGCCTCTAGAACTGTAAGAGGATGAATAGTTTTAATATGATAAATTATCATATCTCCAGTAGTGTCTACATTTAGTGGAGGAATCAAAGGCTTTGGATTCTTGTTTTAATAGCATTATGAAATATATATTTGGAAAATAATTCCACTTTAGAACATCAAAAGCTTCCTTATTATTTTCATTTTCTGAAACTCCTTCAATGGTGTATTTTAACATATTAAAAGCTGCATTGACTGGGGATTTAGCTCAGTGGTTTTACTGCCTGCTTTGCAAGCACAAGGACCCGAGTTCAATCCCTGGTATCAAAAAAAAGAAAAAAAAATTTTAAAAAGCTGCATCTATTTAATTTATACATGTCAATGAGTATGAGGTAAGTACACACTTATGCAACCAAGATTATGCACTTGGTTTATAACCAAGCTTATAAACACATAGATCATCTCCAAAGTTCCCTCCATCTTTATTATTATTGTTGCTGCTATTCTTGATGATTGTGGAGAGAAAGGAGAGAGAGAGAGAGATAAGGAGAGAAAATGTGTGTTTATATATGTTAAGAAAACAATATTCCCTTAACAAATTTTAAATATATAGTATAATATTGTCAGCTATAGACATTATACTGAATAGTAGTTCTCTGAGACTCCTGTATCTTACACAACTATCCTTTGCTTCCTTTAACCATCACCTCTTCATTCCCCACCACAGCAAATTTTAACCACCATTCTACTCTCCACTTCTATGAGTTTGACTAATTCAGATTTCACAGGTAAAATCATGTAGTAATTATCCTTCTGTTTCTTGTTTATTTCATATTAAATAATTCCCCTCCACATCTACTCATGTGGTATGTGGTCACAGTTAGTAAGACCTTCTCCTATTTTAAGGCTGAATAGTACTGTATTCCATTGTATTTATAGACCACAATTTCTTTATTCATTTATCTGTTGATTGGTATTTACTTTGTTTCTGTATCTTGGATATCTTTAGTCATGCTGCAGTGCAAGTGGTAGTGCAGGTATCTCAATGAGATCCTGATTTTAATTCTTTTGATTAATTATGCAAAAGTGAGATTGCTGGATCATAGTAGTTCTATTTGTAAATTTTTAAGGAACTTCCACCTTGTTTTCTGTAATCGCTATACTAATTTACATTCTCATAACAGTGTACAAAGATTCTCTTTTTCCACGTGCTTTCAAGTATTTTTGTATTTTATGCTTTTTTTAGTAATAACTATTCCAACATTTGTGAAGTAC
This sequence comes from Heterocephalus glaber, assembly GCF_053883595.1. Lineage (NCBI taxonomy): Eukaryota > Metazoa > Chordata > Mammalia > Rodentia > Bathyergidae > Heterocephalus > Heterocephalus glaber. Next base: position 28,979,255 of record NW_028258372.1, read on the forward strand.
TATTTAATTGTTTTTTATTCAGATTTCCCTCATGATTAATGATGTTGATTACTTTTTCATGTACTTGTTGCCCATTTGTATGTCTTTTTGAAAAAAAAAGATATTTACTTTACAAAAATTTTAATTGGAATTTTTATTTATTTTACTATTGAGTTTTATAAGATCCTAATATATATTGGATATTTACCCTTCATCAGATAATATGACTAATAAATATTCCACTTTTAGGTTGTACTTTTATTTTATTTATCTTTCTTTGCTGGGCAGAAAAATTTGTATTTGATGTGGTTCCACCTATTTGTTTCTGCTTTTGATTCCTATGCTTTTGGTGTCATACCCAAAAATTCATTGCCAAAATCAGGTCAAGAACTTGATTCTCTATGCTCTCTTATAGAAATATTTTCATGTCTCACAGAGAAGTATTTAATCTATTTTGAGTTGATTGTTTTTTATGACAAAATTTCCAATTTAATTATTTTGCATATGTATATCCAGTATTTTAATGCTTTTTTTGAATAGAGTATCCTTTTTTCATTATGTATTTTTGGTATTTTGTCAATAATTTGTTGACTATATATGTTTGGATTTCTTCTCAGCATTCTACACACTCCCATTGGTATATGTATTTGTTTTTATATCAGTATCATACTGTTTTAAATACTGAAGTTTGTAATACAATTTGAAACCTGGAAATGTAATATCTCCAGCTTATAATACCTCAAGATCATTTTGGATATTTGGGATTTTATGTTGTTTCACATGAACTTTTAGACTTCTTTTTCTACTTGTGTGAAAAATGACTTTGGGATACTGATAGTCATTCCACTGAATTGTAACATCATTTTGTTAGTGACATTCACTTTTTGAATAAACCACAATCCTATAGAGTTTCTAACAATTCAGATCTTGCTGATTTATTGTCACAGTTTTTGTTGAACAGGTTTTTTACCTACAATATTTTCTCCAAACTGCTATGACTCACAGATATACAGGTGTGCTTAGGTTGAAATCAATAAAAGTATAAAAACTTTTATAAAATTTCTTCCAAATTATCACTGTCAAAGACAATCAGTATTTACCACACAATGAATTTCTGAGCAATTTATATTTCTAAAATATAAATAATACTTAATGAATATATTCATTGAGTAATCAGGTATCATAGATGATGGTAATAATCACCACAGCAATAAAAAACTTTATTCATCACAAATTCCTCAACTTGTAATTTAGCTTTAACTGCTTGAACATATTTAAAGGAAAGCTGTAACTAATGTTCTTCAGCTACACTTAACATCAAATAAATGACTCATAATCTCATCTCCCTGGCATCTCTAGAATTACTTTTATTTTAGCATATTCTGACTGTACTAACCTATATACTTAATAAAATTATAATTTTGTAATAAATGCTACAAAAGAATTTTAAATATTAATTGTTCTTTCAATCTCAAATATTTTTCTATGTTTGACTTCCACACAATTGAACACTTATTTTGTTGACATAATGCAATATGATGAACCTTTCAGAGATGAGTGGCCAAACTGCAACCCAAAGCCCATTTACTTATTATAAAATGCCCAAAAAACAATTAAACCTGAATACTGAGGTTTTAGTTAGAAAAAACAACCCACACATTGACATCTTTTGTTTTAAAAGAAAAATAACACACGTGCCATAGGTTCACCACTGATATATTGTGTGTAGTTTATCTCACTTCTAATGCTGACAGTCCCATTTATCTCTGAGTAACATAACAAGGGCTATTTCTCCATCCAATGTGAGCGTGAATGTGAAAGAATGTATGTCTATGATATAGAACGAAAATGACTGGCTAGAGAAAAAATAGTATTTGTACTTTATGTGGGAAATAAGTGAGGGGAACAGAGAGAGTGGGAGGAATAAAACATACCACAGAAGCAAACTTCGGTGCTCTTCCCAGAGTAGTTCTGATAGAAATGCCACTTACAAGCTTCTTTTCCAGATATATACCTGAGATTCCCCACATTCATGTTTACAAACTTCAAAGAAAACACTACAGAACACTAATCTCTGTTTTCTTGACATTCTCTTATTATAAAGAGAATCACTTTTGTTATAGTAGGAACTTAATTAGAAAGATTCATGTCTTCAAAAACAGAGTTAGAGATCCAACGTAAAAAAGGAAAATGGCGAAATCCATTTTAATTTGTTTTCATTTGCCAAAACAAGTTGTATTTAAAGAGTTTCTTTAAGGAAGCAACCATACAAATATGTATAAAAAATTTCAAAGAAACTAGATAAAAATCCACACTGATCAGCCTGCTCTGGTACAAGTCAAATTTCATGTGAGCAAGAAGGAAAACAGGAGAACTGAATGGAGCATGATCATGTAAAATGTAGGATGCGTCTAAGAAAAGGCACCTGGAATACGAAGATGCTAATAGAGAAAACCATAGAAATTAATTTGGCAAATTGTGGATAGCAAAATGTGCTCAGTTGTATGAAATGTCTATGTACAAAATCAGCACCAAGGTATAGTATAAAACTGACCTAGGTCCAGATAAACACATGGGGGACACGTCAGTGATGGCAATCACTATCCCCACTCCTGGAATCACTAAAAACCACCTTTTTTTATATATTAACCATTCTACTCTTGTTATTGCTTGGTGAGACTCTCCCATACTATATCCTGAATATCACCAGTGAATTATCATGAAGAAGTGAAATACTTTTGTGCCAGGAGACATAGTTGAAATTAAGGCAATTGTTTCATGTGGAAATTCCTTTCTCAATGATTCTATAGCCTTGAGAAAGAGTATAGGTTTCGTGATATTCCCTAAGTTTATGATGGTGTGGGGAGGTAAAGCTGCCAGCATTTTCTGGACTTGGGTAATACTGGACAATGGTCATACCTGCTGCAGTTACAAAGGCAAATCTTTTACAGTTCAGCCAGTTTGTCACTCCCTGCTAACCTCTATAGATCGCCATTCCCAACCTCTCTTCCACAAAGAGCTATATCTTTCACAAGCTACAAATTTACTCATGCATTGTCTTCAGTTTTAGAATAAAGTACTGTTTTTTTATAAAAGGATAGACAGAATTATGCTTATCTCACTTACTTCTGATGCTGAATGTCCTACCCATCTTTGCTTGATTCTTCCATGATATGGCAAGTTGGCAGTCACCGAGATGGTAACAATTAAAGTAATTTATGATGCCATTTAGGTCTAGGAATATTAACTGGAGGTTGGTATAAATAAATAATGACATACAAGCAGCGATCCAAACTTGAATAGAAGTTAGAGGTAAAACTCTGTCACTGTCAGTATCTTTACCTAATTGGTATTGCATCTGAGTAGACTGATTGATAATATTGTTTCAGACTATAAATTAAGGTGCATGCTTTTATATATAATTCAATTTCCGACTCTCCATGACAAAATGCCCAGTGAACCAGAGCAGTAAAGTATTACCATCAAGATCATTTCCATCCCAAGAGATTGTTCTGAGTTACAGATCATTAATTACAGCTACTAAGGTGGAAAAGACAAGTGTCAGTCAAATTCTCAGGCTGGAAATAATTACCAGTATTGGCAGGTAAGGTCTCCCATGGAAAAAAAGTGTCTAGAATATTTTCCCCCTTAGACATAAAGAGAAGCCAGAGGAAACTCAACATCTGGTTCCCCTAATTTAAAGGAATTTTTGTAAAAGAAAGTCAAACGATTACATGTGAACTTATGTTAACATAATGTATCTTAATTTGGGGAAATAAAGAATTTGGAGATTGATAAACTAGTTTTAACCTTGGCGCCACCATTCAGCTTTGGGCAATCAAGTGGATAATTGATTATCTTCGAAGTAAATACCTCTCTCTTTACTGGATAAAGGAACCTCAACTGTATAATACAATTGGATGTCATATTAGCTTCAGTCCTCTACAATTGGAGCCTTAGTCAAAGACTAAGACATAATTATTAGAGAGGTGATAGGGTAGTAAACATAAAGACAAAAGAAAAATGTAAGACTATGAAAAATCAAAAGACGAAATTAATGTTACTCAGTATTTTGGATACTGCTTCACTACAATCTATGGAGGGAAGAGGCTGGTATCGAATGTGTCCAAGGATTTCCTTGCTAAATTGGTAAGGAGAAATCATCTTAGAGACATTCACAGAAGAGAGAACGATGAGGATTGTCAATTTGATACTATTCTACTTCCCTTCTCTCATCTTTCATGAATTAAAGATCACTTAATGCACAGCTAAATCCTCCATATTTCTAGATTTTTGTTCTAAAGCTCCTTAGCAGCTGCTCTAGAAAGCCAGACACGTCATTTCATCATAATCTAGAAGCTGAAGAGCAACAAAAAGGACTAGTGTGTGTCCATGTGCATGCATGTATATGTGTTCTACTTAAATATAAAGGAAGAAAGAGAAAAGATCTAAAACAAGTAATGAAGGGAAAATTTTCAAAATCAAATTTTTGTAGTATTATAAGCACCATATATCTGGCTATTGTATTTTGTTGAATTAAATTAGGTTCTAAACATATAGTGTATATACAGTCACCTTTGCAGCATATAATTATCTTTGCATGGTTGTTCTTTGGAATACAGTATGTATTGAAATGTTTCTTTATTTTTAAGGTGACTTTTCTAAACAAAGAAACAAGGAGATATACAAGGAAATCTGACAAGCTTCAAAGATGTTTTCCAATATTACAACATTGTGGGAAGCCCTAGTAAGTGACTCATGAATAGGTAGTATTGACATACATTCTTAATAGCTCCCTTGACACTTGCTCATGATTGGTTTAGGGCTCAGCAAGCTATCCCTTTCTGCAAGACCAATTTTGGAGTGTTCTGAAAATATTTTCCTTTTCAATTTAAAAAGCAAAATGACCAAGGAGAATCCATAGGCACTATTCTGCCCCTGATTTGAATGACCTGTGTTTGACCCAGTTTTCTAGAACATATGAAGAAGTGGAAAGGCATCACTGTTTAATGTATGAGGTCTGGAGATTTGGTCCAGAAATGGGTTTGCCATGAGTGATGACTAAACAAATTTGCTTAACCTATCTTTACCTCATTTTTCTCATGTGTAAAACAACAGTGACAATAGGTATTTTACAGTATTACAATAAGGATTCAGTGAGTTAACATTATAAATTTCTTATGATGTATTAAGTAATGAGAGCTGTTTTATTACAAAATATGACCTTACAATTCCAGTGTTAATACATGCCATTTACTTTACGTCATTAAATATTGCATAGATTACTCATTACTCTTAATATTTGTGGACAATTTGAGGGCTGCTCAAAGTATGAGACACTAATGACTGATCTCACTTGAGATGAACTAATGTACCTATAAAAATGACCAGTTTCTCATCTACTGTATTTCTCTGAAAACAGAAGTGCAGCAATATTTAAGAAATTTTGAGTCCTTTAGAAGAAAGAGCTCTAATAAATCCAAATTTTTATTGTTTTTTCCTACTTTTTTATGCTGTTGTTGGTTGATTTAGAGCTTTTTGACAAGTAATATTCTCCTCTCCAAACTTACACTTCCTCAGCAAAATTCACATCCTAATGAAAAATACTGCTAAATGTTACCTCTCTGAATCATGCCATCATCCCTAGTGCTAGCATCCTATTTATCTACATTAGATATTTCAATATTTTGGTTGATTTATGTCTTGGTTAGTTTTTAGATGATAAGTGCTTTCATTCATCTATATATTTTCCTTTCTGCCATTTGTTCTCTATTGCTTCAGTGTTATCAAGAAGATAGCTTATTCATATTTCAGAATTTTCACTTAAAATCTCATATTCAATTTTATTTCTTAGCATAAAAATAGAATTTAATAGGTTACTACTGCATACTTTATTCTTTTTTTTTTTTTTTTTTTTTTTTTTTGTACCAGTGATCGAACTCAGGACCTTGTGCTTGCAAGGCAGGCAGCGGCACCACTGAGCTAAATACCCGGACCATGCATACTTTGTTCTTTAATAAAATATTCACGTCTGCTGTAATGGCATGGGTGAATATCAGTCTACCCACCATTGCATTCCTTCGTTGCCTTCTGACATGGGATGTGATATATTCTGACAGGTACTATCATCTTTCCATTTAAAAATACTTCGCTATTCATTCTAAGAGGATTCTTTCTAAAAAGAAAGCCTTGAATGTTGCTTATTACCAAGATACTTGGAGAAACTACATATTTATTAATGGATTTTCTATTATGATGAAAGGTTTTCAAGAGAACATTATATCTTTTAATAAAGAAAAAATAGCATCTGTAAAGTCAAGATGTTTAAGCTAGTGGCAACATTATTGTACAATCCTTTGCGCAAGATTAAAGTGAATAATTGTATGATTGCACTTCTTAAGAAGAGATCTGGATCTTAAAAATATGTTTGATATTTCATTTCACTATGATTGTTAAGATTTCAAGGGAAGATATACAAGATTTAGTTAGATGTCTTGTTCAGAAACTGGCCAAGGATTCGCTTCCGATTATTATGATTCTAGATTTAGTGTCCAACTATGACACACAAGTAACAAAGGAATTTCAGGGAAATTGTAAATAGGTCTTATAAAATTTTAAGACAGTAAGTAAAAATGTGGGAGTGCTTCTTAGAAAGATTTGGGATATGTCATTCATTTTTTTCTTATGTTACATAATAGTTATCTTTACAAATTGTGTAGTCTATTTTGGGGCTTTACAGAACTTTTTCTTCTGGTCTTGTCAACTTATCTATTCTATTAAATTCTGAGGATTCATTCCAGAGCAATTAATTAACCTCCTGGATAATTAATCCTTCCAGTTGATGTAGATCTCATACAAAAGCTGTATCCTCCAATCTCCATCCCCTAAATAGACTTTTGCAATACCTATATTCTATCAGGTGTGACACTGCTCTTTGTTTAAAAATCTGCCCTTCCTTTGGCTCAAAAATGAGGACTCTATATTCATACTTAAAGTACTGAATCTTATATGTGATATTCAGAGACACATTTGAAAATGACTGTTGCCAGAGCAAAGTTATCTAAACAAAAAGAGAAATGTATTGATTCTCACAAGTGAAATTTCCAGGAGTATGTCTTGAGTCAAAATTGGATTAAGTGAAGATGATTTTACATATTAGTTTACTTTATACTCTCTTTGCATTTTTCTCAAGTAGGTCTGAAGCTCAAAACTTTCCAGGCTTAACCCTGACTTTCTTAGGCTAACCTAGAGGCAATAAAACTCTTGCATTCCAGCTATTTAAACCGAATTCTTAGATCTGCAACTCACTCTCTCTAATGAGGTCAGATACTTACAATGAATCCTCACTGTGACCAAGGGCATGAAATGCATTGATTGGTTTTAGCACAGGTCTGGTAACATCTCAAAACATCTACTTGAATCATTTGAAATCTGTCATAGTTCTTGGCTGAAGGTGAAATAATTTTCCACTGGTAGATTGAGCAAGAATAGACTTATTTGATATTGCTAAGAAGGTTATAAAATCCCAATTCAGCTCTACAATGAAATAGCAGTGATAATTCTAGGAAATACCCCCAGCAGAAATACTGATACTGCCTACCAGACTTAACCCAGTCAAAAGAGTCTACCTCCCCTGCACCCAAGCACTGTACAGTCTTTGGTTCCATCTGTACTCAGTACAGTGAATGCCAAGCAAACTACCATTTCCTTACATAGCTAATTACTGAATAGCAATTTCAAGGGTATCAAAGATACACTTAATAGATGGTAACTAAATCACATGCCTGCCTATTAGTGTTCAAGAGTGATGATGTTTATTGTCTTAGTCTATTTGTACTTCTGTAAAAGAATATCTGCAATGGGTGATTAATAAAGAAAAGAAATTAATTGGCTCACTGTTAGGGAAGCTGTGCAGTCCAACATCCAGGTGGCAGTATCTTCCAAGGGCTTTTTTGCTTGTGTGTCACATAATGGAAAGGGAAAGGGAAAGAGATAACAAAAGTAGACTGAATTTACCTTTTAATTTAACTTTCATTCATTAAATTTATTTTTAATTGATATATGAAATATAAAAGTTATTCACATTAGTGGGATGCCATGTGATATTTCAATACATGTATATGATATGAATGAAGGGTAAACAAAACTATAGGCAAAAGAATCTCCTTGATAACAGAGGATATTCAATGAAATATCTGTTAGGTGAATGAATGAACAAATCAAACTTCATACAGTATATATGTAAAATAATATCAGATGTTCACAGGTATGGTTTTAGGGCACAGAATAAAAAATAAATGTAACTTTCAATGCAAAGGATGACATCTCTAGCACAGAAAAAATATTTTTGAGCTCTTATTTTATCAACATATGTAAACATGAAATATGCAGCTTACTAAAATTGCTGTAGTTAGTATGTGATATGTTCCCAGCAGCTCATTCACACATTGGGTATCTGGTGCCCCGTGTGACTGATGTTGAGGCCTAGTGAGAGGTCTTATGTCACTTGAGGCCCTACCCTCAGAAAGGATTAAGACAGTCTTCAAAGGTCTCTGAGTTAGTTCTCTTGACAGCAAATTTCTATCAAAGCCTAAACCTGAAACCTGAATTTGTCACTGCTTTCCTGTCTGGCAATGTGATTTCCTTTCCCCATAATGCCAGCAGCCACTAGGCCTCTCCAGAGGCTGAATACATGGGGGCACCAGATCTTAGACTTTAGCCTCCAAAACTGTGAGTTAAACTTTCTTTATAAAGTGATACAGCCTCAGGCAATTTATTATGATTATGAAAACAGTCTAATACAAAACTCAATCAAAATTTGTCTAATGATCTCGGGGTGTCAAACTTTATTATTTTTTTTCCGGGGACATTCATTGAAACGACGATATGTTTTATGTATTGACGGTAATTGGTAAACTCATTTAATACAGAAAATTACAATCCAAATCCTCCCTTTGTACCAGTATCTTGAATGATTCATCTCAATATAGAAAGCTGAAATTTTGAGCATTTTTTTTTTGTACCAGGGATCAAACTTGGGACTTTTCACTTGCAAGGCAGGCAGCAGAACCACTGAGCTAAATCCTTGGCCCAAGCACACTTTGACTCCTTGTTCTTTATGCTAGTATTCAAGCTCCATCCTTTCCATTTACCCCCCAGAGAACAGGAATACAAATAAAAAGATAGAGACAAAAGTTACATTCTCAAAAACAAAAATTGTTTGGCAAAAATGGTCCTTAGCTTTTTATCATGAAGTCTAATTTGGTTTCTTTTTTGAATTAAGTCTAAACAATAATGTTGTCATGGAGTCAGTAGGAGAGAGTGATTGGAGAATTAAACATTTTCCCCTAAATGATCATCCAATAGAACTGGTTGGTAGAACATCCTTCCTAGAAGTTGTTCTTGACTTTAATATGCCAGGTATGGTCAGATAGGGAACAGACAGAGTTAGTGCTATATGTATCAATGGAATTTAGAAGAGTTCATTTTTTAATTATTGTATTTTATTAGTGTATGTTTGCTGTACCTGAAGTTTACATTCATGTTGGGACATAGGTACATGTATGTGATACAGCTTGCTTCTTTTTAAAATCTCCTTCCCACCTACCTCCATCCTTCTGCCTCTGAATCCCCTTCTCCTACTTTCAAGAAATAATTTCAAGAATCAGTAAATGAGATTATGTCAAATTAGAATGCTTCTGTTCAACAAAAGAATCCAGCTAGAACAGTGAAGAGACAAACTACAGAATAGGAAAACAATTTGCCAGCTATTCTTCAGACAGTGAAATACTATCTAGAATAATAATTCTATTATTAGAATGTGCAAAGAACTCAAAAGATTCAATCATATAAAATAAAAAAAATCAATAAATGGCCAAGTGAAATGAACACTTATCAGAGTAAGAAGTACAAATGGCCAATGAAGATATAAAAAAATGTATAATATAGCTGGCCATTATAGAAGTACAAATTAAAACAATGCTAAGAATTCTTTCTTCTTATATCAGAAAGAATGGTAATAATTAAGAAGTCAAAGAACAGCAAATGTTGATATAGTTGAAGTGAAAAGGAACACTCTGACATTGCTGGAGTGAATATAAATTAGTACAACCATTATGGACAGTGATTTCTCAAAGAACTAAAATTAAGAATCCCATGTGATCCACCTATCTCCTTTCTAGTATTTTCCCCAAAGAGCTAAATAAATCATATTACAGTGACACATGAATACCAAGGTTTATAGTAACACAATTCATAATAGTTAAATCCTGGAAATAGCCTGCATGCCTATCAACAGATGAATAAAGAAAATGTGGTATCTATACATAATGGCATACTACTCAGCTATAAAGAAGAACAAATTCAAAGCATTTGTAGGAAAATTGATGCACTTGAAAAATATAATGTTTAGAGAAATAAATCAGACACACAAGCTGTAATACCCTATGATATCTCTCATTTGAGTAAGGCAAAGTATAAACCAAGAGCATAATAAAAGATGGACAGAAGGAAGCATGTGGACAGATTTCCTGCAAATAGCAAGGGGTTCAAGAGACAGAGGGTGAGGGGTGAGGGGAAAGGAAAGGGAAAGTAAAAAGAATTAAGATATGCCACATACAGGAACCTAATAACCTCAATGAATGTAAACATTATAGTCATAAAAATGAACTAAGAATAGAATGGTTTATTTATGCCTTGTGCTTTAGGTAATAAAAGAGAAAGTTAACAAGAGGCCTTTTCTCTTATATATAATTTAACTATCTTCATTAACTATGTAACAAAATACTACATACTTGCTTTTTAGCTCCATTTAATGAAAATGAGCTGAATACATATATTTTGAAAGAAAAAAGATTGCAGTAGGTTTTGGGGTGGGCATTTTAGTACTGATCTTAGATAAAAGATTTGGGTGTAGGTCACCTAAAATATACTTTAAACAGATGTACCTTGTTAATGTATTTTACATTTTTTAAAACAAGAAAAACAGGATAAGCAATAAGCTTGAATCAGAAAGAAAAACCAAATCCAGTATATAATCATATTATAATTATTTTAAGAATTACTTTTACTTTATTTTCACTTAATATTTTGCCTGTATTTCTGAAAGAAGATTCTACATTATTATTAAAAAGTGACCTACAAATAAAGTGTATCACAATGAATTAGAATTAGGGGACAAGTTCCTCACATAATCTTCCTGGATAGACACAAGATAATCCACATATTAAATTCTCTGTGATTCCTGCCAATAAAAATATATTAGACAAAGATGTTTTTACTTCTTATAAAAATTTAGATGTTTTTATGTTTACGTAGATTTACAAAATTAACTCACTGAGCATAATTTAATATGGATCTAAAATATGAAACTGTCATATTTAATAATAAGGACTCAATATATCTACTATGCACACTTAGAAGAAAGACTCCTATAGCTAAATTATAGTAAAATACTATGTATTTGATCTCTAATATTTAATCATTACTTCTATATCTTTCTATAAAATTTACCTAGAGAAAGGAAACATTTTTAAGTCATTCAATGTCTTTCAATAAAAGGTATTAGTGGTGAAAAATTATTATTATTCCATAGTTTAAATGTATTCATTTTTATAACTACTTTGTTTAAACCATAATAGGTTTAATGTATCACACATGTTTACATAGTCATATTTTTCTGAGAAAAAATTTTAAAGCATTTCTATGTGACAAAATAAATTTCACTGGAATGAAACCAATTAACCAAAATATTTTAAACATTTTAATAGTCATTAGTAATTTTTCCCCATAACAATATCTCTCTTGAAATTAATTTTTGGTTGAATAATTCAAATCAAAATATTAAACACTCTGATGGCTATAGAAGCAGTCTTCTTGTATAATAGCAATTTTTGAATTTAAATGAAGAATAATAAGTTTTAAAGTTTCCAATGGTGCATTTAATTTAGCTTTAATAATAATTTGGTAATGTTAAATAAATACCAATGAATTCCCCAAATCATATCGAATAATAGTTATGTTTAAGTATTAGTCAAGGTGCATGAAGTTTTTAAAGATTGTTAGAAAAATTAGAACTTATTGAATATTTTAGTAAGTATAATGCAGGACAATGAGCAGAGTGAAATGAAACATTGGACAGCTAGATGCTTTAACTAAATGAGATGTTATCATTATCATTCTGAAATATGAAAATCAAATTATTGAAGGGAGAAAACATCAAATTTCTACAGTTAAAATAATTAATAATAATATTTATAAACAAGATAAATAGTGGTGATAACTACTGATTTCTACACGCCATAGAAATTTCAAAATTCATTCCCAAATCTTTGGAGAAGCTCTCAAAACTCCATTCCAGAGCTAAACAAAGGCTGAAAATAGCATCTCTCAATCTTTTCTTCCTATGGATGGGCTGGCCATGTTTTGTAGCATTAAGGATGTTTCTTTTCAAATATGCTCTAAGCATCAAGTTTACAAAGTAAATTGAGATTAGTGAGGAGCTGTAGCTAAGTGCTCAACATCACAAGTGGTTTTGCAATGATTAGATCCCACTGGAAAATACAGTGGAAACTAAATGACACAATTTTCACATTTCTATTGATATGTAAAGGGCCATTTAAATTCAGGAAAGTTCCATATAACTTCAAGAAGCACAAAAATTATTTATTAGCTGTTAAGCCATATGGACATATAATTAAAAATGGAATAGGAAAGCTTGATTTTCACTCTTGAGGAGCTTATATTTGCAGAAAATCCAAAGAAGTTACAATGGCTACCAACACAGAAGTGTGGTTCACAGATACAGGAATTATGGCCCAAGGCCATTTTCCAGGCTGCCAAGCTTCCTTCCTCTTCCCCTGGAAAAAATGATTTTCTACCTACTGTTTTTTAAGTGTTATTTCCTTGATTGGGCACATTCTCCTTATTTAATCATTCTAAAACTTTAAAAGCTTTCATTTTTTTGTTTGTTTGCTTGTTTTTTGATACCGGTTATCGAACTCCAGACCTTGAGCTTGCAAGGCAGGTGCCAAAACCACTGAGCTAAATCCCCGGCCCAAAATGTTTTCATTTTTTATTTAGATAACTCCGGTTATTTAGGGTTCTGTTAGATAACCATTGCCTCAGAATTCTTCCCTCAAATCCCTTTTGTATTTGTGGAGCACTAGGCACTCCCTTAACATGGCAGCCATTGCTTAAATTCTAAACCCCTGGTTGCTACTGTGTGCCTTCCCCATAGTGAGCACACTAGAACTAGGCATCGTAGATGGGAATCTCTATAAAAGTTGAGGTTTGGAATATTTTGCTCAAATGTCTATCAACAATACTTGATTTCATTCATGACAAGTGAATGAACACAGTAAATGAATACACCACAAAGAACAAGACTGAAGCAAGAAAAGGATAATGGTGTGAACAAATTCTCACTTATTTATTTATTTATTTATTTATTTATTTATTTACTTAGACAGGGTCTCACTATGTAGTTCAGGCTGGCTTTAAACTCACTATGTAGCATAGGTTGGCCTCAAACTCAAAGCCATCCTCCTGCCTCAGCCTCCAAAGGATTGGGATTACAGGCATACACCACCATGCCTGGCTCCAGTTAGCTAATTTAAAGACTAACATTTCTGATGAAAACTTATAAAATTAAATTTGAAGGTTATTAGTATAATCTGGATGCCTGTAAATCATTTATTAACTTTTAAACACAAAGAGACTCTATATTATTCACATTTTATAAGGTGAAGTAAATTCACCTATGAAAGAGTAATAAGGACCACTCACAATACACACTCATGATAAGGAGAATTTATGTGTGTCATTTACACACTGGGCACCTAAAGGTCAAATAATGTTTTATAAAAAGGGATTCAAATTTTTAAAACATAACCTAAAAGGACAGTAAATCTCTTTAAAACAATGAAAAATATAAGTATATAATATATGAATGTGTATATACATATATATTCTACAAAATGATTTTAAATTATACTAAAATATATATAATCTCAAAAACTGTAAGCAGATAACAATCTTAGTTCATAGATATATTTTTCTGCATATAGTTTTTCTACATATAATTTCATGTTTTCCCTGATAAGTTATTAAATTGTGTAAAACTATGTGCTCATTTATCCTGCTATCCACCACTATCCACTATGTTCATAATGGATAACATAATTTACTGCACATTTTAATAACATAATTTACTACTCATTTTCACTTTGCTCCTGTTGCTTTTGTCTTTGTAGTATATTTGCTCAACTTTTTCCATAGTTCATTTATAATGAAGAATTATCTTTTTTTTTTTGGTACCAGATATCAAACTCGGGACCTTTCACTTGTAAGGCAGGCAGCAGAACCACTAAGTTAAATCCCCAGGCCTGCAGAATTATCTTTTTTACTTTAATTAATTTTATTGGTACATTTTAGGTATACAATATAATGACATTCATCACTGGAAATTTACACCTTTGCATAATTCATCTTGGTTCTTCACTTGATCTTAGCCAAAAGGCCGAGAAGCGATCATCTTGGTTCTTATTTTTTCTCCTTTCCCCTGCCCTACCTTCAACCCCTCCATCCCTCCCTATTTACAGAGACTTTGTTTCCATTTTTTCATTTTCTCATATTAATTCCATTTGCTTCTTTCCTTCCTCTACCCCTCCTACTTCCTCTTCCCTTTTGCCCTTTTTCTTCCTATTTCATGTTATCTATTATACCTTTAGGTCCTTATTTACAATTTCAGTTTCTCACACCAGAGAAACTATTCGGTATTTACACATGTGTGTCCTATTTATTTCACTTAAGAGTATCTCTTTCATGTGCATCCATTTAGCTATAAATGTGTCTAATTTCTCACTCTTTATGGCTGAGTAGTACTCCATTTTATTTAAAGAAACACACACATTTTCTTTATCCAGTCTCCAGTTGATAGGAAATTGGGCTGGTTCCAAGTTTTAGCTATTGCAAATTGTGCTGCTATGAACGTGGGTGAACATATATCACGGTGGTATGATTTAATTCTTTGGGAAAGATCCCCAGCAGCGGAATAGCGGGGTCAAATGGGACTTCCAGTCCTACTTTTCTGAGGTATCTCCATACTGATTTCCACAGCGGTTGCACCAGTCTACCCTCCCATCAAGAGTGGAGCAGGGTTCTTCTTTCCTCACAGCCCTGTCAGCATTTGTTATTGGTTGATTTCATGATAGCAGCCATTCTTTCTAGAGTGAGGTGGAATCTCAGCATTGTTTTCATTTGCATCTCTGGAATGAGCAGTGATGTTGAACATTTTTTCATATGTTTATTTGCTTTTACTACTTCTTTGTCAAAGAAATGTCTGTCCATTTCAGATGCCCATTTTTGGATTGGGTCTTTAAATTTGGGAGGCCTGATTTTTTAAGTTCTTTATAGAATCTAAATAGTAGAGCTTTGTCTGAGGAACAGCAGGTGAAATTTTTTTCACACATTCTGCGTTGTCTCCTCACACTGTTGGTGGTTTCTCTTGGTGTGCAGAAGCTTTTTAATAAGAAGAAATCCAAATTGTTGATTGTTTGTGCTAGTTCATGGGCAACTGAGGTTTTGTTCAAAAAATCTTTTCCTACAACAATGTCTTCAAGAGTTGTATCTAACTTATATTCTAGCAAGTTTAGTGTTTCTGTTTTAATATTTAGATCTTTAATGCTCTTCAATTTTAGTTTAGTGCATGCTGAGAGATTCAGGTCTAGTTTTAATCTTTGGCAAGTTGAAACCCAGTTTCTCCAGCACCATTTATTAAAGAGGCTATCTTTCCTCCAGTGAGGCTGTTTGTCTCCTTTGTCGAAGATAAGGTGGCTGTGTGTGTCTGGAGTTGTTTCTGCACCTTCTAATCTGTTCCACTGGTCCTCAGGTCTGTTTCTTTGCCAGTACCATGCTGTTTTTTATCACAGTAGCTTTGTAATATAGTTTCAAGTCGGGGGCTGTGATACCCCCTGCCATGTCTCTGTTGTCTAGAATTGCTTTTGCTATTCTAGGTCTCTTCTTTTTCCAAATGAATTTTTGGATTTATTTTTCTCAAGGGCTGTGAATTATGGTGCTGGGATTTCAATTGGGATTGCATTGAAACTTCATAGCACTTTTGGAAGTATGGCCATTTTCACTATGTTAATCCTTCCTACCAGGACAAAGGGATGTCTTTCCATTTTCTGATATCCCCTTCACTTCCTCCTTTCAGAATGCTATAGTTTTCAGAGAACAGGTATTTGATTTATTTTGTTAGGTTGATTCCTACGGATATCAGTTTTTTTGGATGCTATTGTGAAAGGAATTGTTTGCCCTATTTCTCTCTCAGTGAGTCTGTTCTTTATGTAGAGGAAAGCTATTGATTTTTGTGTAAGACCTTGTATCCAGCTATTTTACTGAATTTGGTTATTAAGTTAGAAGGCTTTTGGTGGAATTCTTGTGGTCTTCTATATATCATGTCACCTGCAAATAATGACAATTTGACTTCTTCATTTCCTATCTTTATTCCTTTTATTTCTTTCTGTTGTCTAATTGCTGTGGCTAATTTTTCCAAAACTATATTGAACAGGAGTGGTGGTAGTGGAATCCTTGTCTTTTTCCTGATTTTAGTGTAAAAGATTTCAGTATTTGACCATTTAGTATGATATTGGTTGTTGGTTTTTCATAGATGGCTTTTATCAGATTGAGGTAGAGACCATCTATTCACATTTTTATAGGGCTTTTAATCATAAATGCATGTTGGATTTTGTCAAATACTTTTTCTGCATCTATTGAGATGATCATATGGTATTTGTCCTTGGTGGTATTGATACAATGAATTACATTTATTGATTTGTGTATGTTGAAACATCCCTGCATCCCTGGGATGAATCTCACTTGGTCAGGGTATATGATCATCTTGAAGATCTCCTGCATTCTATTTGCCAGTATCTTATTAAGGATTTTTAAATCTATGGAGATTGGCCCATAGTTCTCTTTTTTGGTTGGGTCTTTCTCTGCCTTGAGGGTCAAGGTGATGCTTGCTTCCAGGAATGAATTCAGGAGTACTGCTGAAGAGTTTAAATAGTAGTGGCAGTAGTTCCTCTCTAGAAGTCTTGTAGAATTCAGCAGTGAAGCCATAAGGACACAGGCTTTTCTTAGTTTGTAAGTTTTTAATTGCATTTTCATTTTCATTGATTAATACTGGGTTGTTTAGAATTTTTATGTCATCTTTGTTCAACTTTGGTAATCCAAACATATCTAGGAATCTGTCCATTTTTTCTGTGTTTTCTGGCTTATTCGCGTATTGGTTCTTTTTTTTTTTTTTTTTTTTTTTGGTACCGGGGATCGAACTTCAGTCTTTGTGCAGCGTATTGGTTCTTGAAGTAGGTATTGATGATCCTCTGGATTTCTGCTGGATCCATTGTAATTTCATCTCTAACTGCTTGTAGAATTTTGTTCTTCTGTTGGGTTTCTAGAATCTTAACTATTATATGCCTATGTGAAGATTATGTTTTTGATCAAGGCTAGTTAGAGCCCTGGAATGCCTCACTTATCTATATGTCAAGTTCTTTTCCCTTGCTTGGGAGTTTTTCTGCCATCACTTCTGGGAACAGATTTTTAATGTTGTCTGCAGTCTTTCTTATTTCTTCATTGACTCCAATCAGTCTTATATTATTCTTCTTTGCATCATCTATGAACTGCTGGATTGATGTCTCATGGTCCCTTACTATTTTTTTTGTTAAATTCTTTTATTGCTTCATTTTAGGTATACAACACAATTACATTTGTCACTGGAAATTGTACCTTTACATAATGCATCTTGGTTCTTATTTTTTCCCCATTCCTAGCCCTCCCTTCAACCCCTCCACCCTTCCCTATTTACAAAGACTTTATTTTCCATTTTTTCCATTTCTCATCATTTTTCCTTTCCCTTCTTTCCTTTGCCCTGCCCCTCCCACTACTCCTACCCCTTTGGACCTTTTCTTCCTATTTTGCATTATCGATTATTCATTCTAATCATTGGTACATTTTAGGTATACAATATAATGACATTTATCATTGGAAATTTGCACCTTCACATAATCTCTCTTGGTTCTTATTTTTCACCCTTGCCCAGTCCTCCCTTCAACCCCTCTATTCCTCCCTATTTACAAAGATTTTGTTCCTATTTTTCCATTTTCTCATATTAATTCCATTCCCTTCTATCCTTTCCCCTAGCCCTCCCATTTCCTTCCCCTTTGCCCCTTTTCTTCCTATTTCACATTACCTATTACATATTTTAGTCCTTATTTACACTTTCAGTTTCTCACACCAGAGAAACTATTTGGTATTTAAACATGTGTGTCCTATTTATTTCACTTAAGAGTATCTCCTCAAGGTGCATCCACTTAGCTATAAATGTCTCTAATTTCTCATTTTTTATGGCTGAGTCGTACTCCATTTTATAAAAAAACCACAAACTAGACCTATATCTCTCACCATGCACTAAACTAAAATCAAAATGGATTAAAGATCTAAATATTAAAATAGAAACTCTGAACCAGTTGGAACAGAGGTTAGGTAGAACTCTTGAAGACATCAGTGTAGGAAAAGATTTTATGAACGAAACCTCAGTTGCCAGTGAACTAGCACAAACAATCAACAAGTGGGATCTCTTCTTATTAAAAAGCTTCTGCACGGCAAGAGAAACCACCAGCAGTGTGAAGAGATAACCCACAATGTGGGAAAAACTTCTTCACCTGCTTTTCCTCAGACAAAGGTCTACTATCTCGAATCTATAAAGAACTTAAAAAGATCAGACCTCCCAAATTTAAAGACCTAATCCAAAAATGGGCATCTGAAATGAATAGACATTTCTCAGACAAAGAAGTAGAAATAGCCAATAAATACATGAAAAAAATGCTCAACATCACTGGTCATTGGAGAGATGCAAATGAAAACAACACTGAGATTCCACCTTCCTCCAGAAAGAATGGCTGCTATCATGAAATCAACCAATAACAAATGCTGGCTGGGCTTTGGGGAAAGAGGAACCCTGCTCCACTGCTGGTGGGAGTGTAGACTGGTGCAACCACCATGGAAATCAGTATGGAGATACCTTAAAGAACTAGAACTGGAAGTCCCATTTGACCCCACTGGTCCTTTATTATTTTTAAGAAATTTTTCTTTTCCTGGTCACTAATTACAGTCCTATCTTCTATATCTGAAAATCTGTGTTCACATTCACTCATTCTGTTGCATAGACTTTCAATGGAGTGTTTAATCTCTTGGAAATCTTTTTGCATCAGTTTTATGGATTCCATTTGTTTCCTGTGTTGGGATTCCATCATGTTCCTCAGCTCCTCTATTTTTTTATCTGTGTACTCTCTGCATTTATTAATCATGTCTTGCACTTTGGGCACAATCTCTGCTATTATCTGATAAATTATTTCTGATTTCATTTTTTGCAGGTCCTCTTTCCTTCCCAGTTTAGTGAGTCCTGGTAGTTTAGTATCAGATTGTTCCATCTCCTTTCCCTCTGGGGTTGCTTTAGGAGATCTGGAAGTCTGTTTTTGAGACTTGTTTATGTGTCTTCTCAATTCTCAGGGGTGGGGGAATGTGTGCTGCTGCTGAGGTCCATGCAGCTCATTTCCTTGGTGCTGGGGGTGGTGGTATGGTGGCACAGAAGCTTCACCTCCTTTGCGCTGGGGGGAGCTCTGCTCCTAGGCACTGTTATCCTGGGAAGCCTTTCCCAGTCCATCCCATTTTCTCTGTCTTGTCTTGGAGTTCTTCCTAGTACCTGCTATGCATGCCTTCTTCTCTCTTTGTTGTACTCATTTTAGCGGACACACCACAGTTTCCCACATCCAAGCTTCAGATCAAGACCAGAAAAGGTTCGACATGGCCATGTTTGGTTCCAAGTGCTCCATTCTGTGGCTGACCTAGAATAATGAACTCTGCTACTGTTCTAAGATTTATCTTAAAAAAGTTAAAACCATCTGAATTATTTTAAAAGAGCTTACTGAAACTTCTACAAAATGCTGTGTTTGCTTCACCAACTAGTATATATATTTCACATAAATTAGTATTAAGAAGACACATTTATGACATTTTTTGAAGTGATATAGGTCTTTAGACACTTTTTGATATTTTAAATGATGTTATATATTTAGCTCTTCAAATCCTTTCAATTCTGCCCCATTCTCTCTCTCACCACACATGAACAGGCTTACATAGCACCAGCAAGATTACCATAATCATAAATAATTAAAGTTAATTTTGAGCAGATATTAAATGAACTCTAAACTAAAAACAGTTTCCAAGGAAATACCAGATTTAAGCACATATGTCATCATATGACAGTGTTCTTATAATAATTATTTGTCATGGTGATTATATATGTATATAACTGGTAAATACAAAAAGGTTTTAAAACAACTTTTTATGTATTTTCACACAATTATTATTTTTATCATTTCTAATTTTGGTTCTCAAGTAAGAATTTTTATATTTGTTGATTGAACCAAGGGTCTCCATTCCTAGTCTTTTATAATTTTTATTGTGAGACAAGGTCTCATTAAGTTGCACAGAGTGTGCTCCAACTTGCAATCATCCTACATCAGGCTTCTAGAGTGCTAGGATTATGGGCATACACCTAGAGATTTTAAAAAATAGTACATTTTAGCCATATTTATAAACTCATTTTGATTATTGTGTTAGATAAATTATTATTTTCTCCATTATTTCAATCATTCTCTTCTTAGCTAGCTGAGGTCAATTGGCTTCAGCACATTTAGCCAAACATCAGATCTTAACCAAGATATTTAAAAAATATTACTGTGGTAACTCTGACTTTGCTTCTCTACTAACACACTCTTGTTTCAAATTTTTTATTGTTTTCATAGTATACAAATGATGATTTCTTTATATGCAAGGAAAGAGAGAGAAGGAAAACTAGTGAAGAGACTAAAAAAGCTTGAAATATCTGTAACATCATTAGATTCGGACATCCTCAATATAAAAGTCTAATTTAAATTACTTTCAGACAAAGTAATAGAAAATAGTAAGCTCCTAAATATTTGAATGGTATAAAATCTGAATACAGATTCCTCATTATCTTAATTTTCTTAGGTTAATATTAAAATCAACAGGTAAAATATTTCTGAAAACTCAGATTTCTAGTATATAACATCAACTCACAAGTTTATGGAGGTAAAATTAAGTCTTTCTTTATTAAGATCACTCTAAAACTATCAAATAATACAATATGATGTGCCCAAAGGTTTTCTGAAATAAAATAGGCATAACAACTGCATTAAAAAGACAAATCTTTTGAAGATTATACAAGAAAGTAGGGTGTCCTAATTCTTCGCGTCCTTGGGGCTCAAATTTAAGCATGATGATTACTGTTAGAGTGAGGTTCTAGAAATCATGTTCATGAATAACAGACACTGGACATTGAAAACATTGCTTTCCCAGGACAGCTAAAAATTTACAGTCAAATTATTTTAAGAAGTTATTTTTAGATGCCTATATTCACCAGAAATCAAGTTTGTTTAGTGTTTAACACATGCCAGGGATTTTCCCAACAATGATGAAAAAAGATGAAGAAAAACTCATGGAATTTAAAAAGAATAAAAAAGAGAAACTTGAGGTCATGCTAGGGAATCATCCTAAATGAGCAGATTGAACAACCAAATGCAGTAAGTGGAACTTGATTGATTAGATCTTGACAGAAAGATGAGGGAAGGAAGACAGAGAAACACAGAGAAACAAAGGAATCAGGAAAATGTTGCTGAATTCAACCAACTATTTTGTGGGCACTATCTTCTTTTTTCTGTAGGTTTGATGTGTTTCTTTTAATATAAAGAGAAAAAAAACATGGTTGTCTGGAGGGTGCTTGGCTTGCTTTCTTCATAACTTTTAGCCTTATGTCAATCTTACAGAAAGAGTTTAAAGAATTGCTGAATGAACAAATGAATGTGTGAATGAATAATACAAACTGTAGTTTGCTTTTGGGATTCTACACTAAAAAAATATTACATTGGATCATTCTTTCTCTAAGCTATTAAGAAATAAAAGCATAATCTTTGAGAATTCTTTCAATTCAAGCCCAAGTGTCTCAAAATTTTAAAAACTTGGCCATCTCAAATGAGGAAAATAAAGTTATATTTTGTGGGATTTAAGTCCATTAGTGGTAAATTGCCATTATTAATTACTATTTTGCTCTTTAAGTTTCTTAGTAGATAATCATTATCTAATAATAATATTCAGAATTTTTAAAATCATTATTCAGTAACAAAATTCAGAATTTAGTTTTTCTTTTTTTTCAGAATTTATTTATTTAAAAGAAATGAATTAATTACAAAATATGAATCAATTAGAGCTGAACAGCTAAGCAATGGTTGAACACATCCAGAATAGACTTAAGAAAAATTGTTTCTGGTGGCATTTATAGATAAAAATGGAATTTAAAGACAGTTATATAAATTCATCCTCTGGAAATGTAAGTTAGTATTTTAGAAGAGCCTGGATAGTCTCAGATATTCATTGGAAACAAGCACAAAGCAGAAGTCAAGAGGGAGGGTGGACAAATTTGAAAATGTTGAGTGGGAAGTGAAGAAAGTACCATTGAAAGATGAAAACAGATTTGTGTACTTGGAATATTCTTGTTTTTTTAAAAAAAGCCTCTTCTACTATAATTATACTATAAACATTTTGATGACTTTCTGGAAAATTACAAGAATTTTCAAAATGATTGTGTAACTTCACTGTAACAGATGAGACAATTTCAAGAAACTTGATTACTTGATTAAATTCTACACCTTGCACATAAATTGTTCAAAGTTCAACTTCTCACATATGGTTCTGAAGCTAACAGAAATGTTCCAATGTTTTTCATTTTTAAATAGCGCTTCCTATTCCTTTCTTCTTTCTAGCAGCTTTCTTTGTACAATATGTCATTCTTGTTTTTTCCTTTAATTTTGATTTATTTGTGTTATTTTTTCTAATATTGGATTTTCATGTAATTAATGAGTTCTAATATTAATTAACTATTTACACATTAATATGTAATTCCACATTACATAAAAAATTGGTCACCCTGCTAAGGGGTTGGGTCATTAAACTTTTTCAATCCATTGAAATGAAATGGCCTAGGATGTAATTTTTGTATTGTTAACGGTGTACGTCTAAAATGTTCTCAAAAGTCTCATATTCAAAGGTGGGGCTTGTGGAAGAATGATTGGATCACAGGGCTGCTATTCTCTCCCGTGTGTTAGTCCCTCAAAGAGTTCATGACTGACTGTGCTGTTAGGAGGTGAGGTCTGGTGGGAAGTGGCAGGTAATGGGCTGCCACATGGAAGCTGAGTTCTCCTCCCTGGCTCCTCCATTGTCTGTTTGCTTCCTGGCTGCCATGAGTGGGCAGTTTTCCTCTGCTATCCCTTCCTCCACCCCTTGTCTGTCTTGGAGTCAGCCAACTTTCACCTGACTAGAAACTAACCCAAATGAACCTCTCTTCCTTTAAGGAATGGGTGTTGGTTGTTGTGCCTCAGTGACCGGAAAGTGACTAAGACCTGTCTGTACATATTCATTCTGAAGGATCTTAGTCAGTTCCCATTCATTTTGAAATGATATCTTTAATGATACCACTATAAACATCATAAGCATATTTTACTTTATTTTTTACCATTTGTAAGCAATTAATTCTATCTGTGTTTTTGTTTGTGCCAACATCTTCATAACACTTTATAAATACATGTGCTCTACCTGCAGCTTTTAATGAGGAATGATTGTATTCACAGCAGTCACCTCAGAACTTCAGTCCAAGGGATTTGTGTTTGGCACACCAAGCTGTTAAATTTTCCTATCATTTATATGTGTTTTTTTTAAAGCACTGCCTGTGGCTTCACTGTTCATTATTAAAAGGAAAGTACTCTCAGAATTTCAATTGGGTTTTTCTGCCTGAATACCAATTAAAATCTCTTTAATACAACAGTGGAAACACACTCTGATTTATCACTTTCTGTAACAGAATGACTTGGTTCTAATAAGATACTGCTTTTACAAACTAAAATAATTATTAAAGTATTATCCAGTTCTAGAAAATTACATCTGGTTAGGAGGTAAAAAAAATTACACAAGCTATAGAAATCAGCTTTCTATCCAAGAAAGCACCCAGGATCAAGTCTACTTTTTGTCTTAATTAGAATGTGAGGTGGTGGTGAATATGAAGTGCACCATGCAGGCCCTGGGAAAATACATGAGCTCACAATCCTGAGTTGAAAAAGGAGAAACAGAAAGGGCCTTAGTAAGGAATTCCATGAAAACATATTTTAAAATGTAGAAATGTAAAGAAAAAAATAATAAAAATTTCATTAAAATATTTGCTTTAAAATCTAGATCAATGTGATTATAGCATAACTAAAATATTAATACTTATCTTGAAATAAGTGCGACAAAAAATTAGTGAAAACCTCATATATATAACACAATATGCAAAAACATATTCAGTCAGAGAACATAATTTTGGATTTTGACCAAAAAACAGACAATGCAGATAATTTTAAAATTATAAAATCTGAGATTACCTGGTAAAATCTTTTAAGCATACTATAAGTACATTTTGCCTTCAGCAAATTAACAGAACTGTTTGCTGTGATCAGAAAACCTAGGAGATAGAAAAATTTAGAAGAAGTATTACAGGATATGCATATTTTGTTTTAGCCATGTTATATTTGATTGTCTTTTAAAAGTGAAATAAAGATGTCCAAGTGTGATGAACATTAAATACCAAGCACCGGGGAATGTCAGAGTTGAAGATAGTTGTGTGGGACTTAACCAGTACTTAGCAGAGACTAATGGATGTCCTAGCAGAAACTGGATGGATGTCCAGATGTCTTAATATACTGTAAAAGAATGCACAGAATGGAAAAGCTGGCAGCTGAGAAATGAGTTCAGAATAATTTCAACATTTATTAAGAAATAAGATTTTCTAGAAAAGATTATTGACACAAACAAAAGAAGACAAAAAGTTTTAAAGAAAGAAGACAGGGTGAAATGTGTTAAATGAGGCTGAGATTTTATATAGTAAGGGCAAAAGACACACTGGATTTGGAACATGAACTCGGGATGGCTTAAAAAGGAGGGATTTTACAGTTAGAAGTACTGAAAACAAACTAAGGATTATTTCAGGAGAAAATGGAAAACGTGAGTACACAAACTCATTTGAGTCATTTGCTTTTAGGGATGGTAGAAAAAGGGACCATGGCTGGAAACAAATTCAAGAGTTGAAGATAATTGAAGATATGTGATTCCAGAGTAAGTTTCTGAACTAATGTCTCAAGACCAAAGTGGACAAGTTAGTGTTCAAGTAAGTGTACAATATAAGGGGATTGTTAATACACACAAATGCAAAATCTTTACATTAGAAAATATTCAGAGACACATAGGGTAAATGATATTCAGTGAAAATAATTTTAATAGTCAATTGCTCCATTAATAACCATAACCCTAATAACTGTCTTTGATACAAAAAATAAATGACTTCAATTGGAATAATATGGACTTAGACTATTACATTCCAGAAAAAAATTTTGGAAAATTCAAAACCTGCATAGTGACATACAACTAGCAAGTTGATGAGCTACAATTAGCATGTGGAAAGATGATGATTATCTGAACAAAATCAAGACAGGTGGCTCTCTAGCTACTCCTGGCTAAACGTTTCATCAAAACTTTATCGGAAATTTGTAAGAAACTACACTCTTTTCACTGTAGTTTGCTTTGTTAATATGCTACTTAATAAAGTATATGCAATTTATCCCAGACTATATACTCAGGGAAAGTGTCATTTTTTGTTGACTTTTTAAACAAATCAGAAAACAATCTCACCTAGAGTTTTTAAGGATATATGAATTTATAGTCATACTCCTTTTAACAACAAGTTGTTTGTTGGTATTTTTCCTAGTTTCTGGAGTACATAGTTAATTTGTTACCTCATTAAATATTAATCTTTGAAGGTATATATTTTTTAAATTAAAATATGACTGAAATGTTTGCTACATAGTCCAGTACCTCCTTTCAAAAGCATATGGAGCATGTTCCTGCAATCCACAAATATGATACAAAATAACCCTGGGCACTTGAACTTTGATGCAGGAATCATTTCCGACACTTGTCCCATTTTTTCATTTCTTTTGTGCTCCACAGTGTTTATCTTATACAACTAACATTCTTTTTGCTTCATACTTCTACACAACCTAAATCTAGGCATTTCTCTGATGCCTAAAATGTACTTCTTAAAACATTTGAAGGAGTTAGTCTTAATGTGAATAAGCAAGAGAAGAAGAGAAGAGGAGGAAGAGGAAGAAGGAAGAGGATAAATAAATTTTATTTTTGCAGTTCAATAGATATTGCTATTCTGTCTCTGAGATTTTTTTTTATATGCCATGACTTTTCTGGTCACTTCCAAGAAATAAAAAGAGTTCTTATTTAAATACAGCTTAATAAAAATTGAAGCCTTAATGGACAACACCAAGTGCTCACAAGGATAAGGAGTAATGGGAACTCTCCTCCATTGCAGGTGGAAATGCAAACTGCGACAGTCACTTTCGAAGGTATTTTGCCAGTTTCTTACAATACTCAATCTACTTTTAAAATATCATATAACAATTATGCTTCATGACATTTATTCAAGTGAATTGAAAATTTATGTCCACACAAAAATTTGCACATAAATGCTCTTTTATCTTTATTTATAGTTGTCAAAGGATGATGGCAGTCAGGATTCCCTTCCATAACTGAAAGGAAAAATTGATTAATATACTCTGGAACATGCAGATAATGGTGTATTATTCAACGTTAAAAATTAGTGAGCCATGTGGTCATAAGAAGCAGAAAACCCTAAGTTCAATGAAAAAAGTCAACTTGAAAGGGTTGCACATTATACTATAAAATTCTAAATATATGATGTAATAGAAAAAGCAAAATTATGGAAGGAGTAAAAAGATAGTTGTCAGGAGTTTGGGGAAAGAATGATTAATTGGGCAGAGTATAAATTATTCATATTATAATTAAATCATTCTATTTGATAGTCTAATAGTGAATATATATTGTATATTTATCAAAACCAGTAAATTGTAAACCAAGAGTTAACCCTAACATAAAATATGGCCTTGGTTGGTGAGGATGTGGCAGAGTGTGGTCATCAGTTCTAGCATGTTGGAGTGTACAATCACGACTATATTTGCTGACTGACAATAGTGACTGAGTTATATAGGAACTCTGTGCATTTTATATTGTACCACAAACCCTATTAACAAAGATGAAAACATTTAAAGTTACATATCTGAAATAATTATAAATTCACAAGCAATTATACAGAGAGATTTTGCATATTGTCATTCAGTTTCCCTTAATGGTAATATCTTGTAAAACTAGTCTATATAACCACCAGAAGACTGACATTGGTAAAGCCAAAATACAGAACATTTCCACCATAAACATCATATACATACTGTCAGAGGTTAAGAAATTTGTCCTAAATTTATTTCCATACTGCTTTTAGGGATACCACCCGTACTTTCAGACCCTAACCCACTTTTCCCCGAGACTTCCCATCTCCTTAACTCCTGCAACTATCAATTTGTTTTTCATCCTACAATTTCAACTTGTTTTTTAAGTTTCTAATATTTATTTTTCAAGAATATTATATAGATAGAACCAAGGTTAACTATTTTTCCTTTTTTGCCAGAAATGAGGATTGAACCTGGGTTCTTCACTCTGAGCTATATCCACAGATCTTTTCATTTTTTGAGACAAATTTACTAAGTCACTAAACTGCCCAGGCTGGGTTCAAAATTGCAGTCCACCAGCCCCAGCCTCCCAGGTTCTGGGATGATAGCCATGCACCACTATGCCAATCTTGAGATTTTTCTTTCACTGAACATGATGTCTTTGCAATCTACTCAAGTTGTGTGTAGACTATTTGTTTCTATTATTACTGAGTACTATTCCATGATATGGATGTAAAGATTTTATTTAAGCATTCATTTGGTGAAGGAAATATGGTTAGTATCCAGTTTGTAACTATTAAGAATAAAACTACTATACACACTAAAAATACCAAGCCTTTATCAGTTTTACCATTCTTGTCTCTCAGCTCCGGATTCTCTCAAATGCAGAAACCTGCAAGGGGAAGGGTCCCCTGGTCAATTTTCTACTCACATTTCTGCTTTCCTTCCTCTCCTGTTTAGTTAGCCTTGACTCCTGGGTGAGAATAATTGTAGAAGGCATAATTCCCAGACTGGATGTCACCAACTTGAATTTTCTCGATCTCAGAAATTCATTCCCAAGTTCATCTCTTCAGTTAGCATCCCTGTGAAAGCCACATTCTCAGGGCATGCTACCGTATAAGTCATGTCTTTCGAGATCATTCAAGGCTAGTCAAGTTATTTGTTACTAGATAGTCACTGGCTTGGTCTGGACATGGTATTGAGTGGGTCCTCCAAAGGTGTACATGTGCTTGGTTTTCAGTGTGGCGATTAGAGGTGGTAGACCATTGAGAGGTGGGTGAGACACAATGAAAGGTTATTAGGTCAGTGGTGGTAATGTTCCCTGAAAAAACGGATGTAGCTCTTGTGTACCTCATTCAGTTCTCTCAAACATAAATTGTAATTAAATAGAGCAACCCTAGCTCCTGAATCTCTCTGGCTTCCTCTTTGCCATGTGACTTTTTGTGACTGTTCTCTTTCCACTTTTCTATCATGCCATGGTGATGCAATCAGTAACCTCTCACTAGGACACTCACTGCATGCACTTGAACCTCCAGAACTATGAGTTATAATAAAGCTCTTTTCTTAATGAAATAAGCAGCTTCAGATATTTTGCTATAACAATACAAAACAGAAATACAGTTGTTTGGAGACATAAGGAAAATTCATTTTTCCTACAAGATATTGGAAATAAATTTCATGTGCTAAAACTCTGTTTTCTCTTTGCTAACAAAAGCAACGGGACCTGCCTGCTTTTTCTTCTTTCTTTTTTGGAAAGTGAGTGAGAGACATCACAAAACTCTGTGCATCTTCTTTAGGACACTTGCTAACTTCTCTACCTGTTTCTTGGTAGTCTTCTGATCTTTCCAGCCTAACTTACGCAGACACACTACTCCAGGGAAGTAGAATTCTAGCTGGCTTCAAAGGAATCCTCACTTAAAGATTTATTGTTTTGGTCCCTTGTTTATCTTGCATATAGAACAGTTTGACAGATGGGCTGGTGTTAGCAGAAACAGATTTGGGAAACCCAATTTCCAAGTCCTGAGTAGATCATCTGAAATACAGGATGCAGTGGTTGGCAACTATTGTTCTCAGCTTTGGGACCTCAGCTAATAAAAGTTTAGAGTAAAACCTTTCATTTAACAATGTATTTCATTGCCATGCTTTTTCATCATATAAAATAAGAATTATAGGCAAATGTAATTTTTCTAGAATATAGCACATATTTATAGGTTTAGATATTTGCTATCTTATACACTGCAGTATGTGCAATTCGTTTAAGGTTTTTAAAAATATTTTTTCCCTCACTGATATCCATTTTATATAATGAAATAGTAAATTATTATTTTAAATAATTTCTTTGGTTAATTGATTACTGATGTCAAATTGTATATATATGATAATGTTAAAAGTTCCCATTTAAAAAAAAACTTATGAATGGATTTTTGTGAAATTGATTCAATTTTCACATACAAAAAGATAAAATATACATAATTTCTACTTTTATATATTTACATCTTTTGATATACTTCAACAAAGAACATAAGTTGCATATGCAAATAATTGTAATATTTAATTTTATTGTTTTTGAACATTCATTTTGTGATGGTTGAGAGCTGATTTAAACACATAAAAATTGAGTAACTGCCTTCACTGCTGTCTTAAAATTTGATACATTCTGATAAAACCACAGGAATTCATAACTCAAAATAACCTAAAGGTATTCTTGGGGGTCGGTACTGAGTATTGAACCAGGGTTTTAGCACTGAACTACATCCCAAACCCTTATATTTTGTGACAGAGTCCTGTTAATTTGTCCAGGCTAGCCTTGAACTTGAAATCATCCTGACTCAGCTCCAAAGTTGCTTGGATTACAAGAGTATGTCACTGTGCTTGACCCTAAAGGTATTCTTATATGAAATGCAAAATCTAGAAGGTATTGAAATGTCCATAATAAGATATCTACTTTTTTTTAATTCATGGTATAGATTTTCTGACTTTAATGCAATAATATTAAAAAACATTGCAATTGCTTTGTTTTCTGGGTTATGGTTTTATCACAAATAATTTTTTGGTGAAAAAGCAAGTAGAAATCCATAATTGCCCCAACTATATATATTAACACTAAGCTATATTAAAATAGTTACAAAGAAATTTGGGGGCTATTATGTATTAATTTAGAGAAAAGTAGTCTGCATTCTTTTAAATAACTTCAAGTTTAAGACAAAATGAGAGTTACCCTTAGTATCGTGCTGTATGTCATCCTTGTTGATAGTGATAGTGAAGTTTCACAGGCCAAGAGGATATAATATTATTGTTATGTTTACCAGCCTTGTGCATCAGTTGGATTTTACTCAACAGCATTTTCTGTATACTGTTATAGTATTTGCTCTATTCTTGTAAAAATCTTCTCTTATACTGACAGGCATGTTCCTTACATTCTTCACTTGATTTAAAAACCTCTTTATCCTGACTCTTTTATTTAATGGCTCAGTGCTCTAAAACACTATTAACACTGAAAACCTTGAACAAAGTGTGGATGCTGCATAAATATTATACAACTTTTTCATCACAATAGGTAAAAATTCTGATTGAATATATAATGAAAATTTGTAGTACCAAGAGAATACGCTTTTTCTATTTAACAGTTAATTAAACTAATTAAGAATTTTAATCATTAAGCAAATGTTGTAATTCCAGAAATATTTCTGGAAAATATAGTAGAATGTCTTTCTTACACCGTAACTTTCTCTTGTAAAATTTTTACAGATATATCTATATCTATATCTATCATAAGGAAGAATACACAGATATATATATTTTCAAAGAATATGCATGTAAATATGTGTATACACACATATACATGAGTATGTAATATGAATATATACACATACTGATTTTGTGACATTATTACTGACACTTTAAGAAATTTGTGCCTTTCACATAGGAATTTCTTTACCATTTTAAATAATGAATTCACTATGGATGAATTCTTTAAACCCCAAGGAAGTTATCTTAGGTATTATGCAGTCAAAGTCCTAACCTGCATATATGCCAAAGTAATTATGAAAGTAAAATGAATTTAGCTATATAAAAGAATTTCCTAGCAAAGGATAGAGGTTCTCAATATTAAAGCAAAGTTATAACACAAGTAAAGACAATATTGCATAATAATAAGTTAAATCACCATCAAAATAGAATAATTAGAAATTATGTATAGTTAATATTTCAGCTATGTATATCACACAACCATGATATGTGCATCACAAATAGATAGAAAATAAGGTGAAGAAACAAAGCTACAATCATGGTGAGAAATTTTATCACATTTTCCTCAGTAAATGATAAATTAAGGAACTCTAAATATAGAGATTTAAGAAACAATAAGCATTTTTTGCAGGTTATATTTAGAATACTGCATTAAAAGCTTAAGCATAAACACTTTTTAAGCTCATACACAAAATGTATTTTAAAAGGAACTCTGATGTAAGACGTATTTTACCTCATAAATTATATTTATCACCACATAAAATACCACAAACAGGGCTGCTAGTGGTGAAAAATATTACTCATTCTATATAAGAACAGTAACTATATATAAGGACCTGCTTCCCTTGAACAGTTTACTGGAGTTCTTATCTAACATAGTGAGGCAAGATTTAATAACCAAACAAAACCTAGGTTGTATTGAGGAGAACAAAACCATGCAGTTTTCCATAGGTGGTAATTTTCTAGGGTATATAACATCAAAAATGACTTTATATATGAGCTTAACAAAGCTGGTAATGGTGAAATTAATATATAGAACTTAATTGTAATTTTATACAGGATCACAAAGATTTCAAAACAAAAATTTTAGCAAGATAACTTTCATGGCACATTAAACTAGATAAAGCACCCGGGATTTATTTTCAAAGACATTATTGAAGGCAATTGTAAAGGAAGAGATATGTTATATTCATGGTTTGGAAAGTCGAATTATAAATATCTAAGTTTTCCCAAAATTGATCAAATATCCAATGTGATCCCATTTAAATTCCCACCATATGTTTACTCTCCTTTTTTATTTGATTGTTTCTGTGTCTGGAAAAGTGACAAGCTTAACATAAACTGTATTTAAAAGTATAAGGTTCAAGAATGGGGCTAAATTTAAAGAACCACAAGAGAGAAATTGAAGTATCTTATAAAAAATATAATAATAAAAAATATAGAATCTAAAATACTACAGTATTGCCACAAGGTAAGTAGAACAATAAAATGGAATGGAGAGTTCCAAAACAGCCATGCTTATATCAACATTAGAAAAATGAGAAATGCTACAGATTACTGCAGGAAGAACTAAGGAGCTATGATGACTGGTTTTTGTCTTAAAACAAAATTGGCTCCATGATTAGTTTTCTATTTGTACCCAGACAGCAGTACTCTGGCCTCTCCTACTTTTGCTGTTTCCTAAGGAAGCCGACTTCTATACATGGCTGTCCTTGCCCCCTGGCATCTGGTGAGTTGCACCTGATCACAAGTGCCAGCCAGCAGATCCAAAGGTGCCAGGTAAGAAAGACCTAAGTATTTTTACCTCAGAAGCCTTATTTCATCAGCAATATGAATCTCCCTGACACTAAAGCACATACTGGGCCCTCCAATTTCCCTCCCTCAAGTGAATGCCCAGGCTCCACCAGATTAGAGATGACAATGACTTTACCCTGGCTGATAAAATCCCTGTGATTAACCTTGCTTTCTTTGCTTCAATAACTCTTTTATACCTCTATAGAAAGACTTTCAATTAAACCTTTTTTTCCAAGGCTAGAATCTGACTTCAGACTTTGATATTTGACTGCTGGTAGCCATAAGACTCACCTCATCTCTTCCTCTTGTGTCCCTTATCTGGAAAAGTTGAAGCTCTGCTGTGTCTAAAAATTCTTATTCCAGTCTCCCTGCTGAACCACAATAAAATCCCCAAATAGTCTATTTTCCCTTAGTTTCTCAAGATGTTAAATATAAAATATTCCTCTAAAAAGTCTCATATGTTCAGAGATGAGGCCTCTGGAAGGTGATTAAATAATTGGGGCATCACACTCATTGGTGGATTAATCCATGGATGAGTTATGTCTGAGTATGCTATTAGGAAGTAATGCCCAGTTAGAGGAAGTAGGGAAGTAGGTCACTGGGGGTATGTCTTTGAAGAGAATACCCTGAAGGCAGGACCTATCTCTTACCCCCTCTCTCTCTCCCTCTTCCTTGCTCTCTCTGGCTTCCCTGCTCCATGAGTTGAGCAGCTTTTCTCCACCATAACTTACCACATGTTACTGCCTTGGAATGATTAGACCATAGATTGAAATCTCTGAAACCAGGAGCAAATTAAATCCTTTGTCCTCTAAGTTGTAAATGTTCAGTACTTTGTCTCAGCGACAGAAATTTGACCAATACACAAGCCATTTCTGACCTATTTGGAAGGCCTCTCTGTCTCTCTCCACAGCCTCATTATATAAACCATACTTATTTTCATTCCCATTTGGAATGTCTGTGGCATCATCAGCCTTAGTTTCTAAATCAATTTGGGGCAGGGATTCCTCCTGATTCCCAAAGTTACTGGCAGTCAGTGTAGCATGCCTAGGGTTTTTCTTTCCTTTCTTTGGCTTGTTAACTGGCTCTGTGGCTTGGATGGCAAGCTTACACATGGAGCTACTACCTGCTGGTTAGCTTGTCCTTTGATCTGGGCTGCTTTGTGTTACATTGTTGAGTCCCACTGAGCCTCTGTTATAGATTTAGCTGACCTAGGTCAGAAATTTCTATATTTGGCATTTAGGGACAGAGTAGAGGATTAGAGCCCTCCTTATATTGGCCATGAGTCATGTGTCTCAGCCCAGATCTACTTACATGTCTTAAAATGAAATTAAGACAGATATGCTCAAGGAAAGACTTTGATCAATTTATTGTATGTGTCGCCAAGACTTGACACTGGATCTAAATAGCACTGAGAAGAAAGACTCCCTGTAAGAGATATGAAACAATCAAGTAGTTGTTTTCTTACAAAAAGTAGTCATAAGGGAGTTATGAAAGGAAGAAAAAAAACCAGAAAAGAGATAAATGAGGCAGCCATTATGTGTTGTGCTTTTCTATGTGGTCTAGTTTTCATTATGTGATCTATTCTCCTATGAGCAGATAGCTCACCAGAATACCTAAATGTCTCTGCTGCTTCTATTCCCGTGCCTCTGTTGCAACAAAGATCTGATTCTCTCAGTTACAGAGATACCCATCCATGGCATCACCTCTGCATTGCCAAGAAGTGGTCATTAAATTCTATGAAGCATTCATTTCCATGGGGATATTTTTAACCCTAATGATACTGATTTGGTGATTTCCAAAAGAAAGACATTTATTAACATGATCATAGTAGATCATAGCCCATCCACCCTTAAATATACCCAGTGAATGAAAACGAATAACTATGTTTAAAAGGAAGGTAGGAAGGAAGGTAGAAATGAAGGACAAACAGACAGATGGACACAAGATACAGGAGAAGAAAACAAAAACACTGAAATGAAGTTTTTTTAATATGAATGAATTAGAAGTCTAAAATTTATAACAAGAATATATAAGATAAAAACTAAAAGTTCACAGATCAGATCAAGTTCTTTTTCCTCTACAATAAAAGATATAATTTGTCAACATCGGCTGAAGTGTGTCAATTGGCAAAACATTGATACACTGGGTTTAATCAGTACAGTGGCTAAAATTACAGTTATCCCTGGTACCCCATAAATCTAAACATAGTATTAGCTCTAATCTTAGAGGAACTACAGCACATGAAGTAGAAAACAAATAGTTTTTCTTCTGCACTATTTGCTTGCTTAAGGTCTCTATGGTCTAATAACCTATAGCTGTGAAATATTCCATAGCGGATACAAAAGTTCTGACTCAATGAGTAATAAAGTGAAAATAAAGCAAGTCTTTAGCTCTTTTGGTGTGACAAAGTAGTATGCAAGGAAATTCTTCTAAATCAAAATAGTTAATATGCCCAATGTAAATTAAAATGAGATGTTCAAGGATTAAATCTCATCATACAAGACCTACATATAGATGTAATTATATCACAACATACACACACACACACACACACACACACACACAGAGTCTCCATTTAATAATCTGATTTGAAATGTTTTTGAACTTGGAAATAATCAGTGATGCTTCATGTTGGCTTACTGAATTATCAGCACTCTGTTCCCATCTATTAAGGTTATGGAAATTGCTCACTCTATGCAGTCAGCGCTTGGTACCTGTTTTTTCTTTAGAGGTTTGGCTAATGTTTTCTGGTGAATGTCTCTTTCTCAGGTGCAGATCATTTCCACCTCTGAAGGGAGGCAGCACGCCATTATGAATGGGACATTTCAGCAGCCTTTCCACTGCACAGAGCTTTTAGAGGAAAGATCCTAATTGTATCTAGTTTTTCTCCAAAACACAAATATGACATTACATTGCTATTATCCTCCTCCAAGGCCGTTCAATTGGCATACTCACTTACAACACACAAATCCTCCAAAAGGAGCTCGTAAAAAGGGGATGAACTATTTCCCTATACATCTTGCAAGACCCAATACCTACATTATATTACTGAAAATCAGTTGGTAAAGTACAAGTTGCTCTATTTTGACAATGTCAAGAAACAGAGATTCTCCTGGTCAGAAGCCAAAATGTTAAAATAAGTCTTGAAATTGTTAAGCAATTTTTGGGCTCTGGAGTTCACATCCTCCTCATTTACACTGTTGCTTACAAACTGGTCTAGATTAATGGGGTCCCCTACATGAAAGGGCTCTAGAATCTATTCAAATAGCAATTTAATAGACCACCCTACTGTTCAACTCAGAAACTTTCACATAAGGGTTATCATATGTCTTGGGGACTTTGGGTACTATATGTATGGCCATAAAGTATCAATAAATTTTGTATGCAAAAACTTGTCTTTTGTGGTATGATTCTTTTAATTCTTTTTGGGAAGATACATAGCAGGGGCACAGCAATATATGTGCACCCATGTTTATAGCGGTACAGTTTGCAATAGCTAAAACTTGGAAACAGCCCAATTCCCCTCAACTGGAGACTGGATAAGAAAAACGTGTTTATTTTTAATACAATGGAGTACTACTCAGCCTAAAGAATGACAAATTAGAAACATTTATAGCTAAATGCATGCACATTGAGGCGATACTCAAGTGAAATAAATAGGACACGTGTAAATACAGAATCATTTCTCTGGTATGAAAAACTGAAAGTGTAAATAAGGATCAAAATGTATAATAGATAATTTGAACTAGGAAGTCAAAGTCCAAGCAGGGTAGGGGAAGTAGAGGGGTAGGGGAAAGGAAAGAAGGGAAAAGAATAAATATCCCAAAGGGAAAAAAATGGAAACAACATTTTTGTAAATAGGGGTGGAGAGGTTGAAGGAAGGGCAAGAGAATGGGAAAAAATAAGAACCCAGATATATCATGTAAAGGTACAAATTCCCAATGATGAATGTCATAATATTGTATATCTAAAATGTACCAATAAACAATGAATAAAAAATGTTGCCCTCATTGGTCCTGGTTTGTTCATCACTATGGTGGCTACTGCTAGCTGCTTCTGGCTGTGTGCTGAGCTCTCCTGGTTTAAGGGCATATTACAGGTCCTGAAACCATGTCCCGCCATACCCAGTTTACTACGTTTTTAGTTATGGACACAACATGCTATAAGGTCAGCATAGCTTCTGAGGTTCCTTTGCAACAGGATGAAGCCAATCAGAGGCCTAGCATATTCCATCTAGGAGAGGGTAACATCATCCAGTCTCTGTCTGTTGTCAGATGCCATGTCTCTAGAGAAGTTACCCCTCTTCCAGACCATTTGACTTCCTGGGGAACTGTTTTGGCTCAATTGGCTGTACAACAGTAGTAGTTTGCACACCAACGAGGAAGTTGCCTCCGTACACATAAGACAGCTTACTGGATAGATGTTGCCTTTTGACCCTTAACAAAGAAGTCTCTCTTAAGAATAGCATAAAAGACTCAGTATAACTTACAAGATTTCAGACCCCCATGATCTAATCACCTTCTAAGAGCTCCATCTCAGCGCATATGAGACTTTTGGTGGACATTTTAGAATGAAACCATAACAAAAGGACCATTTTTGTGGCATTTTCTTTGCTTTCTATTGTTTCCATATGAAAATCAACCATCCAACATTATCAGACCTTCTTTAAACCTTGACTTTTCTTCAATTTTATCATGTTTAATGGAAAAATATTCTACGTTTTGTTGGTACCAGCTTTGTTAGTCTAAAAACATTCACTTAATGGTCAACTTCTGAGAAAAATTTCATAGAGCAGTGCTTGCACGTCTTTTCTAGAAGAAATAACATTCTGATGCAAAAAGAAACTAAGGTTAAAAAAATTGAAATTTGAAGCAGTACCCTACAATCAAATAGTTCAAATAAATAACCTAAAGATTTATCTGACTTCCACACATTCATGCAAGAGAATGTCAGGGAAAATCAGATTCAAAGAAGGCATATTTCTTGGTATTGATAGAGGATGATGAGTTTACATTCAAGACTTTAATATTTTTCTGTGAATCTATACAGATGTGCCAACCCAATTTATAGCTCAATGCACATACTATTCAATTATCTTCTAGCACAAATTCCAAATAACTTATGAATTTCAAACCTGTCAGCACTCTTACCTAGTGTTTTACAAGAAATATTAGGATTTTACATCTGAAAAATAATCCACATAAAGCAATTTTAAAGATTCTTAGTGTTTTGGGGAAAAATTTTCTTGTTTAAAACTTTATAATGAGTAATTATTGATTGAATACAAGTTAACTGGCATTTACATGCTGTTGTAAAGTTATTTCCCCAATTAAATTTACCTTCTATGTTTCAACAATGCCATAAGCAAGGAAAGCTAAATTGGCATTATATGTTTAAACACATGAATTAAAGATAACAAATGAGTACTCAAATTATGTGTTTCTACATGAAATGAAATACAGTACAGCAATACATTAGTTCACAAACACTTTTGTTTGTAAAGGGAAACAATTTGTTTTGCAAACAAAAGTGTTTGGCAAAATTTTGCTTGTTTGCAAACTCAACATAGAGTGATAAACATGACCACAGCCATCTTCCCACTCAAACACAAATACAGCCATCTTCCCGCAAATCATAAAACAAATGAAGTTTGTAAACCACAGTACCACTGTACCCATTTTAAAGTTAAGCAATTGATCCCAGAAAGACCTCTTTGAAAGAAGCCATCAAAGAAGAATGTTAAAATCTCAACAGCATGTAAACTTCAGGAGGAAAAATCTCTTTTCCTTCTCCACTCCTCTCTTCAGAACCTACAACATTGTCCTTCACATAGTTTTGGGGCAGCAAATATTAATGAATGACTAAAGGGAGATGAATGTATCACAGATGAAATCATAATCTCAACTACTATAATCTCCAATAGAAACAAGCAGGATCATCATGAACAAGTAGAAATGAGGAACTGATCTTTCCTCCTTGTCAGAAATCAGCACTCAGTTACAGTTTGGTAATATTTAGTTTAGAAGGTATGTCTGAGGAGATATTTGTGGAAATGGAGGGGAATATGAGTAAAGATTAAAATTATTGTGCTGAGTAGTTAAGAATAATAGAATTTATTTGTAGGTTAAGTCATCTAGTGTTAAAAATCAAGGAATATAAATTAATAATAGGAGAGATGCAGTGATTCAATTGCACAGCCCAGCTCCTGTGTGCAGTTTTGCATTATCCTATCATCTAACCTCAAATTATCAAACATTTTGGGCATTTTCAAAAGTTTTCACTTTGTAATAGAAGCTTCAGAAAAGCAAGACAAAGATAAAAACTGTGTCATAGTCACTGATTTAATAATCCATAATATGTGCACAAACAATTATAAGGCAGAGAAAGGTTTCCACTGCAAAAAGAAACTAGTGTTCAAAATAGATGTAAATCTATATAGAAATAATATTCATCCCACAAAATCCATATCGTATAAAATATCTGTTTTAAGGACCTTTATATTAATTAACATAGAAGGTTTTCAAAAATTCAATTGGATTTCATAGTTTTATAAAAGGAATAAGTTTAACCATAAAATTTTCCTAATTATTTTTAATTTCTTTAGCTACACTATGAATTAAATAGTTGAAAATTTTCAATTATAATGGAAAAAGTAGAAAGGAAGTTGTTTTTAGTGCTATTTGAATAAATGAATGGCAAAAGGATGCATTTATAGTAATCTATTGTGAAAACTAAATTTTTAAGATATGAATGTATTCTCAAATATCAGCTATGTTCTTATCTAAAATTAATCAAATAAATGTTAATGGTGTTATGGATTTCTATCTTTGATGTTTTCTATAGGAAAATAAATTAATCATTTTATAAAATCTGCTACCACTTGGCCCTTAATAATAGGTTTTAAATTTCTTTTCCAACAAATTCAGTGTAATAAAAATATCATTAATGGAGATCAATTGTAGCCAACATCCCATGTTTATCCACTTCTTTACCTTTTTTAGTATATGTATTTCACATGACTAAAATATCCTGCTTTATGTCAGCTTTCTGAGTGCTGAGACTCAAAAACCAATACACATTGGTTAGAGGAAGAGAAGTTTAATTTGGCTCATGCTTTCTGAGGATTCAGTCCACTGTTAGCTTACTCCAAAGCAGAACCATAATGGCAGAAAAGCATGGCAAAAAAAAAGATACTTAGATCATGGTAGTGGAAAATAGAGTAGGGGAATAGTGTTAAAGTGGAAGGACCTAGGGACCATATGCAGAACCCAAAATAATGCCTGTATGACCCACCCAGACACATTCAGAGAAGTGCTCCACTTCTGAGCAGTTCTTAAACCAGTTAGATTACAGAAACAAGTTTTGCTATCACACCTGCCTATCATCTTTACAGCCTGTAAAATCTTACCTTTACAAAGCCTAGGTCAGATGACCTGTATTCATATTCGTACCACATGTTCAAACCTTTATTATAAAAATTCTTCACTCCTTCTTTCCCTTTTATCTTTATTTTTTCAGTACTGAGGATCAAATTCAGGGCCTCGCCCATGTAAAGAGACACTCTACAGCTTTTACCACTGATAGAAACTGCAGGAAATTCCATTTTTATTTTATTTTATTTTATTTTTTAGACAGGGTCTCACATAGTTACCCAGGCTGGCCTCTAATCTGTCTCCTGAGTAGTTAGCATTACAGGCATGTACTACCATCCCTGCTTTTTACCATTTTCTTTCTTTTTTTTTTTTTTGAACCGGGGATTGAACTCAAGACCTTGTGCTTGCGAAGCAGGCATGGTGCCACTGAGAGAAATCCCCAGCCCATTACCATTTTCCATTGTGGACTGTATTCTACTACTTATGTCCATCGAGGCCTAAGCTTCCTATGTGATTGGCACTTTATTATATTTGTCCTTAGGAACACGGACAGATTCAAATCCATATTATATTCTTAGGATCTTTTATTGAGCTTGATATGTAATTTATTTTGCTGAATTTATGTCATATACAACTTTCAAAATAGAGACATTTTCCTTACCCTCTTGGCACGATAGCGTGCCAGGAACTCAGCTGGAGCTGAGAGAGAGAGCTGCAATGTCAGTTGTGGGAGTAGCTGATGAAAACAACAAGCCAAAAATGAAAACCCTAATTACTTACTGTGATGATATAAACAAAGTCTAATGCAGAGAAAGTGTCAGCTTCCTCACTTCCATCTTTTCTCACTACAGAAGCATATGGATCCAAACAGAATTGTAGGTTGACTCCCTAGTAAGGGAACAAATTCTCCAACGGTTTTATGGACCATGAGGTGAGGATGAGTTGTGCAATGTGTGTAGGTGTAGAATCCAGGGTACTGAGTCACTCAGAGTAGCAGAAATGTCATCCAGGTTTCCCTAAAGGCCTCAGATAAAGAAACATGGGGAGGGCCGGGGATTTAGCTCAGTGGTTCCGCCACCTGCTGCTCAAGCACAAGGACCTGAGTTCAATCCCAGGCACCAAAAAACAAAACAAAACAAAACAAGAAAAACATTGGCATAAAGCTGCTGGAGTTGGGAACTTAAATATGCAAAGCA
Organism: Heterocephalus glaber; assembly: GCF_053883595.1. Lineage (NCBI taxonomy): Eukaryota > Metazoa > Chordata > Mammalia > Rodentia > Bathyergidae > Heterocephalus > Heterocephalus glaber. Next base: position 29,020,601 of record NW_028258372.1, read on the forward strand.
TGGCCTATCAGATTGATGGCATTGCAGTCAAGGATTCAGGATATCTGACAGGTCATGTATGCTATTTGCATATTTAACTTCCATAAAAACTAAAGCAAAATTTTATAAGTTTAAAAAACATAATAAACAATAGTAAGTATTGGTGAGAATCTACAAGGACAGGAACTCTCTTATATAAATGTTTGCTATGTGGAAAACTGTTTGACAGCATCTAGTACAACAAATGCATATCCTCTAACATACTCATTTTATTCCCAGTTGGAAAAATTGAGGAGAAAAATTTGGAGTAGATCAGAGTTATTAGTCAGAGGTAACAGTTTTCTTTTTGGGAGTAGAGGCATTTTGTTTGAGAATAGAAAGAAAAAAAGCAATCATACAACTTATTGGTTAAACATGTTATAATAGTGCTCGCTTCAGCAGCACATATACTAAAACATATACAATAATAGCATGTTAGTACTTTCAAAATGATTTCTTTTGCAAAATTGGTTAGCAGATCAAAAAATCATCCTTTAACTATGAAATCATTTCATAGTTACATATAGAAAGGAAAAATATTTTTATATATTATAATCTTACTTGTTATTTTTGTTTTGAGAGGAATGAAAAGCTTTAAATAATCCCAGTGAATAGTAGCAGAAATAAAGAACATTTAAAGAATAAGACTTGTTCCTGCTGAGAAAAGATGCATTTATATATATATATCATACTTGGTAGTATTGAACCTTAACCTATTATTGGTCAGGTTGATAAAGATATAAGGATATAGAAAACGAAGGACTAAAAATTGACATTTATATATTTTTGAAATGATTTCTTACAGATATATTTCACAATTCCAGCAGTTGAAGAACAATTTTTATTGAGAAAACTTAAAAGAACATCCTATCTTTTACTAGAGTGCAAGGAACTAGAGTGTAGAAGTAGTGTGAATGTCAAACTGAAAAAGTAGGGAACAGGAAATTGTTCAATGTAAAAGTAACCTAATGAAAGGTTAACTCATGAGAAGGAGCTTTTGGGAATAAAGATGTACTGACTTGAAATGCCTTATTTTACCTCTGTGTTTGGTCATGTTTTCACTGGCAGTATGTAAACTGTCATCTCGTGAACAACTACTACACATTTCAACAGAGGCGATAACCTCAGACAACATTCAAGTACAAGATCATAAATTAGCAATGAAAGGATCGGAAGCCTTCACTTCTTTCTGGAATATCACATCCCACAGCCTCTCATTAACAATAAGGCAGGTAAAGAAAAGCTATTAAATGGTGCAATCTGGCTCTTTATTCTCCCATGGATAAACTAGTACAGAAATCAAGCTGAAGTTTGTAGGTTGATAATATGCTGAGGAAGAGGTGTGGGCATGGTTATTTGTCACACATTTGTCATGGAAGACTTATTCCCTTAAGAACCATTTAGTCTATAATTGCAACCACATTCTGCTGAATTCCTTCAGAACACTGGCTGATCACTGGAAATACATCAGCACTTCTGGAGGGGCATTAACTCTTTGACCATCATGGCCATTTAATGCATGGGCATTAACAGGTCACTAACTAGGACCTGAGTGCTCCAAAAGCACTACAGTGGAACAAACTGGAAGGAAATAGCTAATTGTAAATAACTTCACTCTTTGAAAAAATTCAAAGTTGTCAACATGTAAGATAAAAATATTTCTCTGTGGAAATACATTTAACCAAAGGTAGAATATTAATCACTCTACTTTATACAAAAGTATTTTCTTGTTGCTTTTAAATTGCACCTTTTTAAAATTTAATATTGTATATTCTACAAGTTTTGATAAAAATTACACTATACTTGAGCACAAATGAAAACCTAGAACTATTTATATATATTTACTTATATATTTATATATAAATTTTGTGTTGATTCATGAACAAATTTTCCTGACTATGTAATAATCAAACATATATACTTGCTCAACACTGCACTTGCCTCAGAAGCATAGCATCTACAAGTACTTTGGTTAATCAGCTACAGAAAGTTTTCTAGTGATAGTTCTTCTCAAGCTTTGTTTTAACTCAACTGATGAATTCAGTCCTGAGGACCTAGTTGTAATGAATTTCAACTCAGTGAGGTGAAGCATGAAGGCCTATTGGTATTAAGTTCTAGTTTTTAGTCTTTATTTTTATTTAACAAATTTCAGACTTTGAACACCTGACTGTGATTAACATTAACATGTATACCTAACACATGAGAAAAGCATGAACACTCTACATTCTATCCGCATTGTTCCAGTATTAACATTTTAATCATATAAATGTAATTATTCTACCATATTATTTTTCTTAAAGTACACATTTTAACCAGGTATTTCTGAGAAGCATTGTTAATTTTGTATTTTCATCTTGTTGCTAGGAGAATAGCAAGGGTGTGTCTCGAGGTGATGAAGAATGAAACCACAAATGCAGGAGGTAGGGTGCAAGCAAATTTATTTAAAAGATATAAAGGCAAGCAAGTAAAAGATATGAAGGTAAGGAAGTAAAGTTCCCACTAGCCGGATATCCAAGAAGGCTCTTTGTCTAGAGAGTTTTGTATTTCTTATTTACTGTTTGTCTTGGATGAGATTAGATAGGACTAAAATATCTCAAGTCTTAACCATCTACTTTTATATCTTTCATAGGCACCATGAAACCTCTTTAGGTAATACTGTAAAATTTAGAAATTTCCCATTTTATAAATATATTAAAAAATAAATAACAAAAATTGATTTCTTGTTTTTACTTGTAACCAAAAGAATAACTTAGAAATTTCAAAATAGTATATTGGAAGATAATTAGGTCACAAAGAGGATAAAAGTTACAAAGAAAATTTTAAAAATACAATACAAATTTCAGAGAACTGAGTTAATTCTTAAACAAACACATTTATACTGTAAGTTCTCTATTGTAAAAAAATTGCAGGAAACAAAATAAAACAAAAGTGTACATGCATGTAATGTTAAGACCAGTAACATTATCATAGATCACGGAGGCTCTGGAAAAATTCTCTATAGACTTATGACAGAAAAATAAATAACAAGGAAATAACAACTTAGTATTATGGTGAACTTAATTTTGACAATATCAACCACCTAAATAATTTGGGAACCTCCACAGAACTCTGGATAACACTTGAAAATCACTCATTGAACATTGTACCAGATACATACTGACGCTAAAAAAATTGTTGAAACAAAAGAAGCAATATATTTGTGAATTATATTTACACATATATTTATAAAATTTATGTATGAAAGTGTTTTATAAATCTTAATTTGAAATTTATTACTTAAAATTATGGAGTTTAATGTACACTTAAATAATATTACATATTATATAAGCTTTTTTTCCACAGGGGAAACATAGTATCTAATACCTGCCTTTGTACATTATAAACCATTTAAGGTAGAAATATATTGTCTCATTCTCTAATATCATGATATAGGACAAAATGAAAACAGCAGAAGTCAGTGTAAACATAAGTCAGTGGGTTGACTTACTCTACAGTTTAACAGAAATGAGTAATTTGTGTCTTTGGGCTTTGGAAGTTTGTACAGATTTTCTATAATGGGGAAAGATGACCTCAGACAGTGATATCACTTCAGTGATTTAATTTTGTTGATTCCTAATAAGAAACTTCAGAATCTGACTAATCATTCTCTATGACGAGATGGCCCCATGGCTTCTAAGAGTGTAAGAATCAGCATACATCTTTTGGCTGGATTGTTTTGACTACAGGAAAGGGTCTAAGAGGCCAGTCCTGAGACTCGGAGGCCAAACGTCTGTCTAGCAGATCCATCAGTGTTCCAGGATCAACCACTGTGTCAGACATGTCAGCAGCCACATTAAAGATGGGTTTTATATCTGTGAATATTTTTTAAATTAATTAAAGTGCACAATACTTGTTTTTCCATTTGATAGACTAAAGTAGGGCATTTCACTTTTTGGGTTCAATATTTGATAAAGTTTGCTTGAGCTTTAGAAGTCATTTGATAAAAGGTCATAGAATAATTAGAGACAACAATTTTAGTCAATATATTTATTCAATATATTTATGTTTGATTATACTGTTACTATGCAAAAGAAGAGAGATATTTTTCATAAAGATAAATTTCTTTATTTAAATATTTACCAGTGAGACATAAATAATATAGTATTCATAAAGGAAATCTATAACATAATTGTATAAACAATTTTTCAAGTATTTATCTTTTATTTGTAGAGCACTAGTGATAACAATCTCTAAAGTAGAAGGAAATTATTCAGGTATCAAATTAGTTAAATTTAATATTATTTCTAGGCCTTTTAGTAAAATAAACATATAAAATATTATAAAAATAACTGTCCCTAATTTTCAAATACCTACAGAATTACTTCGGCATACTTTTGATGCATACATGTTTATAACTGAAAATTTCTCTTTATGAAATTAATGTTATCATTTTCATATGATCCTATTTATTCCTAAAATGTTTATTACTTTGGTGAAATTTATTTATTTACTATTGATTTAGCCATACTAATTTATTTTGTCTGGATTTCATAAATTCTTTACTGTCATTTTCCTTTTAGTCTTATTTTTCTTGATGCTTGTATCTTCAAAGAAAATGTTACTGGATTATTTTGAGCCAATTTGTCAATCTCTGGTTTGTAAACAGAAACACATTTTATTCACATTTGTCAAATTATTAAAGTTTTTAGAATTGTTTCAACAAGTTATTTTTATTTCAGTCTCTACTTTTTAAAAACCATTTTTCTTCCAGAATTATTTTATACTTATAAATATTTGTAAAAGCACTAGTTTTTCCATATTCCCAGTACTCTTTTCCCAAATATTATCCCAATACTCAACTTTCACTAATATTATTTTCTTACATTAGTGTGTTATCTTGGTCCCAAATAAATTAATATTGAGATAATTTAGATTTCTAATTTTAAACAGATCATCTTTGTTGTATCTAATTTTCTTCTTTCTCTTCCAAGATTCCATCTAGGACACCTCAAAACATTTAATTTCTTTACAATCCTCCAGTCTAGATAGTTCCTTTGACATTCTATATATTTGATGGCCTTCACAATTTGCAAAATACTTGCCCATTTTCTACAAATTACTTCAAATTGATTTTAATTGTCTTTTAAAGGTCCTGTGTTACACTTCCTCATTAATGCAATACCACAGGTATCTAACTGTAAATTCAATATGTCTATAGATGTTTGCTTTTTATCCTAAATATATATTATTTTAAAATATGTTAAAATAAATATAAGTAATAAAAATATCTTGAAGTGATTAATATTTTTGCCATAGAAGAATGAAGGATTAAAAAATATCCTACATCAAGTTAGCTACTTGGCTTAGAGTAAAACGTTCTAAATAATATCAGATCAGCTACTCCTTTAATTTTTATATTGCATACTGTGGGACTATATGAGATTGAACAAAGGTTACACCATGTTGTCTCACTCGACAATCCCCCTCCCTTTCTGAGTAAACCATGTGATGTCATTTCTGGGAAGAAAAACAAAGGTTCACAGAATGCACAGTGTTCTTTGAAATTACCCAACTCCCCATAAACAGGAAATGTACTGGAACATGCTATCCACTATCTAAATGTACTGGAACATGCTATCTAAATCCCCTAACCATCAGCATCTTGATTTTGTAATCTCTGCTTGCTAACTTCCCCTTGCAACCCCTATAAAAGAGCCTCGGACTCTGAGCCAGTTGCTTCTCTAAGCTTGTTTGCTTGGAGGGTGCCGTCTGGCCAGACTAACAAAGGTCTGTTTTACTTTCCAACTTGTCCGGTGTGTTCCCTCCTGGGTGTTCTTTGCTGCAGTCAGCTCCTCGGAGTGTTTGGTAAGGCCCTCGGTCTTACAATACCATATGCTCTGAATTATCATTTACAGTAAGACTGTTTTCTAGGGAATTAACAACTAAAGTTTTCTGAGTACTTTAAAAATTTATTTTCAGTTTTTGAGAAAATGTTGTTATAAAATAGAATTACCCTCCCATCCTTCCCTTTTGTCTATGGTTTATAGACTAATTACCACTTTTGTGTAAAATATCATTAGCCTTGTTAGGTAAAGAATAAAAAGTGCGTAACAGAAATGAAGAAAGAGCAAGAGAATTCTAACACCATGCTAAGACTGTCTGAGAATCTTTTTAAATTTTTTAATAGAAATTGGAATTTTAAAAAGTACAAAAATAAGTTTAAAATATCGCTGACTAGAGTTTTTTGCATTTACTGAATGAATCTTTGACACATTTACTTTTCTTTCATTTTTCTCACCCCTATTTCTTTTTCTTTCCTATTTCCCTCTCTTCTTCTTCCAGCCATTGTTGTATGTACTCTTATACATCTTCCATTTAATTCTCAAAGAAATTAACTGACAATGGCAGGTAACTTTGTTGTTTTCATCATGCAGATGATAAGGCATCAGAAGGATGAGAAATTTCCCCAACTTCTTGCACAGAGTAGTTGATAAAACTGTAATTAATGCCAGGCATACCAGATCTTGAATTCATGCTCAGAACCACAGGTACAAACCTTGCTTCCATTATGTATACAAGTATTTTGGGTAATTCAATTAGTAAATGTTGTTTATTAAGTTCAATGGTGTGACTGACCTTGCTGTGCTTAATTTGAATGGACGTGAATAAAGGAACAAGGCAAAATGATACATGGTACAAAGATAAATGTCATGCACTGATAATGATGGAAAAGAATGGATGTATACATGACATTGATTACCTGATTTTGTTGGGAATGCTTCAATGATTTCTGATCAGATGAAGCCTTTATATCAGGCCCATTTCTATGCCACTGTACTGGTTAGGATTCTGTAGGGAGAACTGGCAGCATAGTGTAGCGAGGAAGTAGACAAAGTGGAGCCAAAAGTTCTCCATTCAAATTCCAGCCTGACACATAATAATCAGGCAATTTTGAATAAATTCTATAACCTCTGTGGTGGTTCAGGATCTTTATTAATGTGATGGGAAAGACAATCTCTCTTATGGTTGTTCTGAGAATTGCTGAGCTAAAATAGGCAAAGTGTCTAGAACAGTATTTGTTGCACAGCAAGGAAGCCTAAATCTAATGTGTGTTGTGTAATTTTTATGGTTCTGTCACTCTTTGGGGCCAATGAAAACATGAAATGTAGAAAATATATATGTATATGAGATGAAGAGGCTAGGAAAAGTTATACACACAAAAAAATCATGTTTCATAAATAACACTAATGAGTGTTTTGAAAAAACTTTCATTGTCAATCATTTCATTAAAGAAAATGCACATCAAGGAATCTTCCCAAACTTGTGTATATTGTAATGTTTTATCTTATTACATTCTGTTTATCTTTGTTTAAATGTCCATTTGTTGAAGTTTAACCTATTTCTATGTCTATGATTCATTTAAACAGGGAGTTGAGATTAAGGAACTCCAAGTTATTTAAAATTCAATCTTCATAATTCAGATTCAAAAGAGTCTTAAAATTTTGAAGATGTGAAGCAGTTATTTAATTACAATTCTAAAAAGTCTGATTTCTACATATTAATTTTAGTCCAGAATGGAACATGTATGATAATAGTCATCTGAGCTTCGTATACTTATAAATAAATTTTAGAGCAACAGAAAATGTTTTGCTTAATGAATCAATGAAGTATATTGACACATGAGAGAAATTTTTAATTAAAACACAGACAGTTATCATCAAATACTTACAGGCTATTTTTCATTTTTATATGCGAATTTTGTCTCTAAACCAGTCCTGTAAATCTGAACCAGTACGATTTCCTACTCCACAAATATCTTCTGTCTGACTTTATAATAACTGAGTGGTTTCTTTTATGTTCCTGATTTTGCATTGGTTTGAAGATCTGTTTCTAATCATACATTCCTTCTGATTCTGACTAAAATATTTCATGTGTACTTACTCCCTAATTTAGATGAAATTAGTTCTGACCTGCTTGAAAAACAGATTTTGACTCCTGATTGCTACTATTATGTAATGATTAATTACCTTGAACTAATTCTGATTGGATCTTCTAATTACTTAATGTAAGTGAACTAAGTTTGAGTTTATAATTAGCCATAAAGAAAATACATAAAATATTAAACTCCTTTCCTTAATTTTATAATACAAAATGACATTTTAGCACAGTTTTAAAAGTTTGAGATTCAAGTTAACTAGGGAAAATTTGTACCAATTATCTAAATGTCACAGTGTCCATTTAAAATTTATAAAACATATATAAATAAAATTAAAATTATTTTTTGAATCTTAGATTGAAAAAGCCTTTCCATATTTACCTGAGACAATAGTATCATCTATCATAAACAGAAAAATATATCTATTTGTGATTTGCTTGTTTTTGAATTCATTTTTGGACTCTTTGTATGTGTTTTATAGCTACATTATGTACATTAGAATAATTTTGGGATATAAAACCATAAACAAGGCCAAATGAAATTATTCCAATGTTATACGAAAGGGGAGCCTCAAATGTACTGAAAATATTAAAAGTATCAATTAAAATAACTAGATCTAAACTCTCCCAATCCTCAACCTTCCAATCAACACGCATACTATAAAAAGTGAATGGATGATTGATTTTCAGCTTTAGTTTAATTGCACACTAAGTAATAAAAGTCCGCTATTGAAAAAACAACAAGAAAATAGGATGAAAAACCAAAATGCTGATTTTATTTGTGCAAGTACACATTTTAATAAATTTAAATTAAACTTCTAATTTCATATTCCATTATTAAAACCTACTTGAGTAACCAGTTCTTTAACAATTGTATCTTCATACTGACAACACATACACATCATTGTTGGCCCATTTTATATTCAATTTCTATACTTGCAATGTACATCTTTAAAATCTCTACTTCCTAAAATTTTATTTAGCATTTCAAGTCAACTGTTACTCATATCCATGTCAGGAAAGGAAATTTTGTAATGAAAAAGCTTCCTGAATATTTAGTTTTATTAATATGAACTAAACCCACTCCAAATAGAAATAGTATATGAACTGCAGCAAAATTATTTTAAAGCACTATGGAGTGACTAAAACAAGGAAAGAGATTAGTCAATTTTCTTAAGCAAAGATTAACCAGAAAACACAGCCATAGAAATTTTCCCCATGGCAGCACCTGGGACGATTTGCAAGATAACTTTCAGCAAGTTATGCTATCTCAGTGTAGATGGGGGGCTCAGCCTGACAAGGTGGGAAGTAAGGAAACCTTGTACATCCAGGAACATTTACAATGCAGTCCAGGATAAAATGGACTGATAAATGTAGTTGCTACCCAAGGAGAGAGGACAGGAGGACACATCTTTGATAGTTCTAGGTAGAAAAAACACACAAGATGAAAAACGCTGAAATACTCTGAACTAGAAACAGCCTTGTCAAGAAGTTACCACAAACTTGGCCCAAGTTAACAATCACTCTGAAGTGCCATGGAGAAGTAAATGTAAAGCAGATATCGAGCCTAATGTTTCAGTTAAGGGATGAAACCACAAAGTTTATTCACATAAACACACACACACAGAGTTTTATGAAGTGGTGTCAAAATAAAACAAACTATTGTGAAAAATAAAAATGTTTTTCTAAAATTATATTTCTAAATATACTTCCAAAAACCCTAGAGATTGTTAACTGTTTAGGTACTATAAGTATATTAAAATTGATAAAATGTTCAAATCTCTCAAAAGAACATATTTCAAAATAACAGATTTGAAAATAAAATAAAATTATCAAAAGAAAATACATAATCATAAAAAATTATAATTTGCAGTAGGATATCAGAATTAATGCAGAAAAATGTGTGTATTGAAGGAAGTATCTGAGGAAATCATACAAGAATGGCAAATAGAGTGAAAAATGCTGAAGGTATTTGAAAATTAGAGAGAGTTATTTTTATAATATTTTATATGTTTATTTTACTAAAAGACCTAGGAAATAAATTTAACTAATTTGATACCTGAATAATTTCCTTCTACTTTAGAGATTATTATCACTAGTGTTCTACAAATAAAAGATAAGTACTTGAAAAATTTTTTATACAATTATGTTATAGATTTCCTTTTTGAATACTATATTATTTATGTCTCACTGGTAAATATTTAAATAAAGAAATTTATCTTGTCAAAAATATGTCTCTCTTCTTGTGTTAGTCACAGTTACAAAAATTATTATTACAAAAATTGTAACATAAAACAAATCAGTTCAAATTTTATAGAAGAGATACATAGAGCATATAGAATCAGAAATCAAGAAATTAAAAATGTTTATTTTAAAATATAGAACTTTAAATTTTAAATATTAAAATACTGAGTTAGAACTTAATAAGAAAAAAGAGTACTCATATTATTATAAATTCAAATAAATGTTCCTAATATCTTGGACAAAGAAAAATTTGATGGAATTCTTAGATACTGAACACTGAGTATTTTTTATAATGTACTTTGTCACTAATCTTGTAGAGTGAAGCTACTATAATCCTTCCCATGAAAATTTAAAAATAAATACTTTCACCTGAAAATATAAAAAGTGAAAAAATAAGTTATTCTGAGAGTGAGAAATTAGAAAACAAAGAGCAGCAAAAGAATGGGAAAAAAGTATATAATACCTGTATGGCTCAAATCAATAAAATGCTAAATAGGGGCTGGGGATTTAGCTCAGTGGTTCTGCTGCCTGCCTTGCAAGCGCAAGGACCTGAGTTCAATCCCTGGTACCAAAAAAACAAAAAACCAAAAAAAATCAAATAAAATGTTAAATAAAAAATGGGCTTTCTTTTCTTTGTGTGGCATGTGTTGTCGTTATTATTATTGTTGTTGTTATTGAATTTCTTCAGTCCAAGTCTATTTGTAGTTCACTAGCATAAGCCAGATGGCCAATAGTGACAATAGTAGATGAACTAATCTACAAATGAGAAAACAATCCTATAATTTACAAAAACTTAAATCAAAACAAAGAAATATATACAATGAATTCAAACGAGTTGCACAAAAGTGATGTTTTTTGTTTGTCTCAATTATTTAGACCACTTCTAGATACTACCCAAAACTAAGCATTCCTTATCCACCTGGATCACATACCACAGTGACTCATTTATTTTAACAATTGCACCTCAATATTCTCTGTTATTTCATCACTTCATCTAATTATGGTGCTAACCAAAAAGGAACAAGTATCATTTCGTGAACTGCTGCATCCCTTAAACAGGCAAGATCAACTCTTTACCAATTGTAAATGGCTCCTTCACTCTAGCAATATGTTTAGCTACTAAGAATGATATCGTTGGTACAGATACATTTGCTGAAGAGGTAGCCTTCAATAATTACTTCTGTTCTTCATGTTCACATTTAAAAAAAACCAGTGGCTTGAATTTTAATGCATAGTACTTGCTCTCCATATGACAAAGTGGTTTTGAAGGTTTCATGGCTTTCTTGATAGCCATTCACCACATATTATACAAAGCAGCCTTAGAGAATATGAATCATCGGCACCTGCCTCGCAAGCGCAAGGTCCCGAGTTCGATCCCCGGTACCAAAAAAAAAAAAAAGAGAATATGAATCACCAGATATAATTAATCCATAATTTGAGAAGAACCCTTTCTATATTTTTTTAAATGCAACTATTTTCTGCAGTCTCATCATTTGGTCTTTCCTCCTTCCCAAAGAAGCTCCCTAGTGATGTTTGTTGTTTTATTCATATTGAATAGAGTTAGCTTATAGGTTTTCCAACACTGTGACTAAGACAAGAAAGAGGCATGGGTGGAAGTGGAAAATACAATAATGGGTGGGCTATATGCAATATAAAATAAATTTTGATTCTTGATATAAAGACTGCCACCATAAGCACCTGTACAAATGAAGTACAATAACTCATTTGCCACTGTGGAGCCTGCCACCAGATGCACCTTGTCATGTGCCACTCACTGATAGGGCTTTGATATAAGCCTGCAAATGACTGATTTATTATAAACTCTATGCAAACATCTGTGTTGATATTAATCTGTATTTGCAGCCCCTTCTCCAACACTAGTATCACCACCTCAGCTTCACCTCAGATCATCAGCCATTAGATTCTCATAAGAAGTGTGCTACCTCAATTCCTCATGTGTGTACTTCACAGAAGATTTAGCAAAGGGGAGAGGCTGTAAAAAGAGATGAAGCTTCTCTTCCTTGCCTACCACCACTCACCTGCTGTGGTCCAGTACCTAACAGGCCAACAGAGAAAAAATACATAAGAAAAGGAATAAGGAATGTAATATATATATATATATATATATATATATATATATATGCAAATAAATGTGCAAAAATCCTAAATGAAATATTATCAATATGACACAAATGTACAAAACATAATAAAAGATAAATTAGATTATTTACATGAAATGTAAGACTATAAGGCAATACCTAAAATCAATTTATAAAAAAATGCTAAAATACAATATTAATTTGAGCCTTTCAATAGATATATGAAAATGTACAAAACTCATTAGGAAATAATGATGAAAATTAAGTAGAATGGGAATTAAAATATTTATCTTATCCTAGAAAATATATACTTAGCACTGCACATACATCACACATTGTTTTTGCTGGTAAAACAAAATTCTTGAAAATCAAGACAAAGACAGAATACTACTATAAGTATATATCATTGTTGGAGCCTTCCTAATAAAGCAAGAGTAAGAAATTTCTAATTTAAACACAGAAAAAGAAAATTTGTAATAAAATCTGTAAATACCAATTGCATTTAAATAAAACAACCACATAATAAGTTTAAAGATGTAAATTACAAAAGCATAAAAGTACATAGAAATAAATCTTGCTAAAATCTGCAATTATTTTTAGTGGAAAATTGTAAAGCTTTATTGTGATAAGTTTAGAAAAGACCAAATGTGTATATCTAACATTATATAGATGAGAGAACAACGTGATAACATGTTGCAGAAACAGAATATAAATTTGGACTCTTGAAATCTGATGTTTTCTTCATTTTTATGTTTTCATTTCTTAATTAGTTTGATGCGAATAAAACCAGATTTTTGGTTGATTTGGTGTTGGTGATAAATGTTAATAAATTATATAAAGCAAAACTTTCAGTTCTCGAAGCATAGTAAGCTATGAAAATTATTAGATCTCAAATTTACTCCATTCTGACATTAAAAAGATAAATTATAGAGCTTGAAAGGTAACACAAAAAATATTTACCACAAAATTTATCAGAAACTGAGCTTTTCTGGACACTAAAAAACCTAGAGCCAAAGAAATTGTTTCTTGATCACTGATTGAACTTGTTTTCTCGAAAGCTCAGTACACATAGTTTTGTTGTACGTATAGAATCTCTGCAGGATAATGTTGAAAGGTGGATTAATACTGAGCTGCCCATTTGCAGCAAGCAGGTTCAGTATTCAGACAGTGTCACTGGAAGGTGTCTTCATATTGAATCCTAGGAAGGTGAGCCATGCATACCACATCACTTTCTGCTCAAGGACAACCTTGTTTTCATTAAGTTTCTACATCTTTTGCTAAATATCAGTGACATGACCTTATCTTACTATGTGTACATGTGTTCTATTTCATTACAGTGAGACATTTCAAATATTAAATAATATTGGACTGGGAGATGGTCTTGTAAAATGATTGAAAACTATACATATAGAGAAAAATTTTATAAACTTAAAAATATGAGTATTATGTTGACTTTATCAGTCATTTAATTGTGATTTATAATACTTAATTCAATTAACTTGTAAAAATATGAAAAACTATTATACATTTATTTGACAATAGATTACGAATTCAAAGGAATTCTTTCTTGAAAGAGACATGACAAAGATTTATTGGAGGTAGATAGAAGATACACCGAAGAGCAGAATGTGGATGCTCAGAGAAATGAGGCACTCAAAGGAATTCTTCAATAATATATAACTTGAATGAACTGAAAACAATGTTAAGTGTTTGGTGCAATTTTATTCTTCACTGCCCTTTCTCAACAAATTGGAAAGTAAAGCAAATAGTAACTATAAATAAGTTGCTGATTTTTACATAAGATCACTATGTAAACCCAGTGTCTCATCAAGGGCTATTACAAAGAGCAATGCAAAACAAAACGCTACTAGCTGAAGAGGCTTGTCAAATAACTTTTTGCAATAGGTAATACAAAACAACATAATGACTTTAGGAAATGGAATTATGTTTGTTTCCAAAACAAATGATTTATCTTTCATTTTTATGAAGCTTTTGAAACAATATCACAGGGTTTTAATCACTCAGTACAGGACATTTTCACTGTATCAGTTGAATTAATTCTCAGGGTATAAACAAAAGGTGACGAGAACAACTCAATATTGCATCACAGACCGATGTCAGATCATGGAGAGGAAGAATATGAAACTGTTCCTAAGACATTGTGAATGTTAAATCAAGGAACATGTCCCATCAACATTGGTTTGAGCTGCAGTCATACAGTTAAAAGTACACTATAAAGATGAGTGAAAGGTCCATGAATCTTTAAAGTGGTAAGTATAAAGTTGGGTTATCTAATAAAATCATGGTCAAGCTAAAACTCCCCCAGCCACTCCATCCGGGTCAGGAAGAGCCAGTACTCCAAATTACTTACCACCATACAGTTTGGCATGTGGTAAAAAAGGTCTGTGGTTTTAAACGCATCATTCTAAGGATCACAGCTCTAGCAAAGACATGTAATAAGGCACTAAAAATTAAATATGTTTAAATATGTTGAACTGTTTCAAGGCATGCTTTTTAATCAGGTTTCCATAATATTAGTCAACACAGAATGCCTTCAATTTGTAAATTATTTTTAAAAACGAAATAAAATAAAATTAACAGCAGGTGATATATGTCCTTATAAAATTTATATTGTTCTTTAAAAATATTAGCTTGACAATAATTTTTTATTTTCTTGAAATTGGCTCACAAAGTCCTCAAATGTTTATTAATTTTGAATGAAAACTCAGAAATATATTTAAAATTGCAATGTTCCATTCATTTATTCATTCATGCAATTATGAATGGATGTATGCATTCTGTTTAATGTTTTTTGAGAGTCCATTATGTGCTAAGGATTGTATTGGATATTGGTGATAAGAAAGTATCCCATCACCAATGTTCTACACTTGCTAATCAAGGTGGCCAACATTTGCAAAAAGTGCAAAAGCATATAAGTGAATTTTATAGCGTGAATGCGTGTACATATATACATACAGAAGAGTATTAAATAGAAAGTTGCCAATGACAGACTGGCGAAGGCTACAGATGTCTTCACACAGGAACACGATAGTGAGGAGTGCCAAAGGCACTGATTCATAAAGTATGTCTGCTGTAATACAGGAGAGCTACTAGAAACAAAGAAAGCTAGAATTGAGGTGGAAACATAATTGTACATAGAATGCAGCATTGATGACTCCTTTATCTGCGTAATATCTTCAGGGTCAAATGATCCTCAATTCAATGTCATATAAGATTAGAGACTTTCAAGAGCAATTAAAGCAACACACAGGATAATTTGGAATACACCGTCATATATGAACACAAATATATATGAGAATATTGGGATGCACTTATACCATGGAAACTTAAGGAACACTAATGACTGTGACATTTTAAATAATCTCTAATTTACACTTGTCTTCAATAAGCACATGATAAGGTGTACCAAAGAAGCGGAGCCCCAAGTTTTGGAAGTCTACTTCAAGAAATTTAAATTTATATTAGTGTAAAAGTGCTATGTACAAGAAATTCACTGCTACGAGAAAGTATAATATCAAAATCTGACTTAAATTGGGGCAAAGGAGAGGTTGAAGGAGTGGTTGCTAGACTGAAATCTAAAGGATACAGAACAAGTAGCTAGAGGAGGCCATAAAGAATATAGTGTTTCACATGGCAAAATACACTATTCAAGAAGTACCCCTGGTAATACTATTCAAACTTCACTTAAAAATAAATCTAGGTGGAGATTAATGAAATGCTATTTTTTAGCTTTTAGAGAGACCATACCTTTTAGATCAATTGAATTTGAAACTGAATTTAAGAACACTCCACTCTGATGCTGGGCTGCATTTGAGAAATTCTCCCCTTGACAATATTATAGTTTCCATTCTGTTTTCTTTCATTAAAGATCTATTAAATTCCTGAAGAGCCAAAAAGTTTGTGAAATGTAGAGGAAATGATCCCTGAATTTACAGACTTCAGGTTTCTTGAGTGTGGGAGACAAACAGAAAAATGTAAGGATGTTAACTCTGAAGTGCCGATTGTATATTGTCAGTAAAATAAGTAGTTGTGAATGAGGTTTTTGGATTAGCAAGAAAGTTCAGAGCTTAAGTTACAGTTCAGAATGTGTACTGCAATTAAAAATATGGAGACAAATGGCATGTTTCTTTCGAAACTTGTTTAGGCAGAGGTATATAGCCATAAAGGGTGTTATTTCAAAAACCTCTCTTTTTATAGTGAGGAATCTAATTGGTGAAAATCAAATAATCATTTCTACTTGATCATAAGTAGTTTTATTATCAGGATATTTTAGAGAAAAATCAATTTGAGATAGATAAAGTTATATACAGAAAGATTAACTATGAAGGGTTGTTTCATATGATCACGAAAGCTGAGAAATCCCACAATATGTTGTCTATAACATGGAGCAGCATAAAAGCTACCTCCACTTCAGGCCCAAAGGTATGGGAAACAAGTGAGTGAAGGAGGTATAGCCTATTTTGAGTTTGAAGGACTGAGAAGCAAATACACTTCTGAGTGAAGGCAGGAGAAGACTGATATCCTTTCTCTAGCAGAAAGCAAATTCACCTTTTTTGCAGCTTTTTGTTCTATTTAGACCCTCATCAGATTGAAAGAAGCCCACCCATGTTGGTGATGGCAGTCATCTTTACTCAATCTGATTCAAATACCAATATCTTCCTGAAACACACTCATAAGCACATCCAGAAGTAGTGCATTACCAGCTATCTGGGCATCCTTTAGTATAATCAAGTCAATACATAAAATGAACCATCCTAATAATTAAAGTTTTTTAATTATCAAACTCAGATCCTTGCCCTTGCAAGGCAGGTGCAGTGCCACTGAGCTAAATCCCCAGCCCTAGTTTTTATCTGGAAGGGAACATGTAGAAAGCTGCTCCATTGACAAGGGCAAGAAGGAAATATTGAAACTATTGAAAAGATGGGGAAACTTGAAGACACTTTTCTTCAGTTTGACTCAGTGCTCAATACTTTTCTAATCTTAGACCTTCTCAATTGCAAGCTCAAATCTCCCAGGTTGATCAAATCTCAGGAGCCTTTTGGTTGGTACTCTCTCAGCAGTGAGTCTTTCCCCTCATCTGTGCTAATAAACCTGAACTTCGATGAATGTATTTCGTGGAAAAAGATGAAGCACAGAAAGGGCTGATTCTTTCTCAATTTATTTACACTATGTAAGTAATTTTTGACTTTCTGTCTTAATCAACTACTCCTATACTTGGCATGCTACTGGCTTTGAGTATGTAGAGGGACTTATTTCTCACATAGCGCTTTCCTATCAACATCCTCACTGTCACATAAGACTAAGTACTGTAAATATAATTCCTAGAGATAGCTGGAAATTATCAAATAAATGGCTTACTTGAGTTGCAAGAACAAAAGAACATTGTAAAGAAGGCTATTGTTTTCTGCCCCTATGTTAATATTTTAACTACTTAATTTCATTGTAGTGGTCCTTAGTAGCAAAATTTTAACTATGAAAATATTAGAACATCTTACCCAGAAACTGTAAATGATGGTCACAACCTAAGACTTG